>NC_135982.1:9787155-9968273 GCF_053455715.1 Rhinoraja longicauda
TATCTCTCAGAGAGATCAATGCTGAGCTGCCGTAGTTCCAATGACAGTGATGTTACAGCGCAGGTATTGGAAAGTCTTTGAGCTGCAGTCATGAGTTTGTTCTCCATTGAATAAGTTAAAGACACCTGCCATCTGGGGAATGTTGCCGACTGGCCCGCTGCAGACTGCAGGAGTACGTGCTGAGGGACGCACTGAAGCTCGGTGCAGCCAACGCCAAGGCCCTGTGGGGGAGGACCACAGTCTAGGGTCCTTCCGCTGCTGGACATGGGGGGGGGGGGCAGGGTGTGGTGGAGAGAGACGCCCCTCCAAATAAGGGATTCTGTGTAAATTTGGCAATGAATATCTGCATTGAATGTGTAACCTCCGGGAATGTCGGATGGAGTTGTTGAAAATAAGTCGTTTTGTAAATATTTATTACTTGAATATAAAAATCTGGGGCCACAGTGGCACAGCGATAGATTCGCTGCCTTGCAGCGCCAGAGACCCAGGTTCGATCCTGACTACGGGTGCTGTCTGTACGGAGTTTGTACGTCCTCGCTCTGATCGCGTGAGTTTTCACCGGGTGCTCCGGTTTCCTCCCACGTTCCAAAGACATGCAGGTTTGTAGGTTAATTGGGTTCCGTAAATTGTAAATTGTCCCTGGTGTGTAGGATAGTGTTAATGTGCGGGATGATTGCCGGTCGGCACGGAATCGACGGGCTGAAGGGCCTACTTCCACGCCGTACCCCTAAAGTCTAAAGTCTGATTTAAAGCAGGCAGCACTTATGCTGAAGGGAGGCACAAAATGCTGGAGTAACTCAGCGGGTCAGGCAGCATCTCTGGAGAGAAACAATGGGCGACCGATCGGGTTGAGATCCTTCTTCAGACTGAGAGTCAGTGGGGGGGGTGAAACTGGTATGTGTAATGTTGTAATGGTATCTGTAATCAAATAATACAGCAATGCTGACCTTGAGAGCAGTGTAAGAAAATAACTGCAGATGCTAGTGTTTGTGTAAATTGTTCCTAGCGTGTGTAAGAAAATAACTGCAGATGCCGGTACAAATCGAAGGTATTTATTCACAAAATGCTGGAGTAACTCAGCAGGTCAGGCAGCATCTCAGGAGAGAAGGAATGGGTGACGTTTCGGGTCGAGACCCTTCTTCAGACTGAAAGCAGTGGATTGTCATTGTGGCCCATTTTGGAAAGCAAGGAGGAAGAGAAGCAGCTCGGCGAGGGTCAGTAGGGCTGACTAAAACCGCAGATAGATGAGGGGGATCAAATACTGGAGGGGCGGGTGGGAGGGAAGGGGTGGATTAAAAGTCATTTATCGCTGTCCTCGTGAGATTCAATGCTACGTTTTGTTTGACACAGAGCTTTTCCCACCTTTACGGAGATAAACGCTTGTTCTCTTGTTCTTTGACGTGTCACAAGTTGGTTCTTGATGTGCGTGGTGAACACGCAAAAGAAAATAATTGATCGGCTGCATCGAACCTTCCCATCAAACAGCCCTGGTGCCACGTTATGGGGCCTGACCACAGACAGACAGGACCCTCTGTTACACATTGTAAACCCTAGTCACCAAGCATTATGTCAGACTGTAAACACAGGGTCCTTGTACATCAAATGCACCATCATTAGCTGGCAATGAAAGCACTTTTAGTGTTTTATGGCAGTCGGTGTCTGCCCAAGCTAATAAAAGCACCTTTTCAAACAGTGCTCCTGTCCCATGCATCCCCCAGCTGACTGCTGTAAGCCTACATTGTATGTAGATTAATGCACACCCTTCAGTTTGTTTAGATAGCCATTAAGGAACTGCCCTTCTCAAACAAGTCTCCCGACTTCTTATTAAGTTTCGCACTGATAGCCGAGAGGTGGATTGATGGCTGTACGTATCTCTACCTGTCCACAGGTGATTAGTTCAGGTCAGTCTGAAGAAGGGTCTCAACCTGAAACATCACCCATTCCTTCTCTCCAGAGATGCTGCCTGAGTCACTCCAGCATTTTGTGTCTTTCTTCAGTGTAAACAAGCCTCTGCAATTCCTTCCTACACATTTAGTTTAATTTAGTGTAGTTTAGTTTAGTTTAGAAATGCAGCATGGAAACAGGCTCTTCGGCCCACCGAGTCCACACCGATTAACGATCACCCTTGACACTAATTCTGTCCTACACAAGAGGGGCAATTTACACAAGCCAATTGACCTACAAACCTGCACATCCGTGGAATGTGGGAGTAAACCGGAGCACCCGGAAAAAAATCCATGCAGTCACAGGAAGCACGTTAAAAAACTCCCTAAAGACGGCACCCTTGGTCAGGACTGTTCGGTGAACTTTTGCAAATTTGTCCCGGTCGAGATGTGTCGACACTTGTGTACTGCCTAGGTGTGGTCTGCTATTTGATTTTACCGGGCTGTATGCAAAAACAAAGCATTTCACTGTACCCAGGCATATGTGACAATAAAGTATCATTGAATCATTGACCCCCCCCTACTCTGGTACCATCCTACACAAGAGCGACATTTTACAATTTACAGAAGCCGATTAACCTACAGACCTGTGCGTCGTTGGAGTGTGGGAGGAAACTGGAGCGCCCGGAGGAAACCCACCAGGTCACAGGGAGAACGTGAAAGCCCCGTACAGACAGCACCCGAGGTCGGGATCGAACCCGGGTCTCCGGCGCTGTGAGGCAGCACCACCGTACGTACGGCCCAACTGTGTACATACGGTCATGATCAATGCAATGATAAGCATAACGACGTGCGCACAACAGCAAAATTGTACAAAGATTATCGCCAAGCAGTGCACACGATATACTAAAGTGCAACAACGGAAAACAGCTGAACGAGGTAGAGGTGAGAGGAAGTGTATCTGGCAGCATCTCCGGGTGGTGGATGTGAAAGAGGAGATTGGTTCAGGAAGATAGCGGTGGGGACAAAGCTGTTCTTAAGTCTGGACATCCAGGCGTTCAGGCCCCTGCATCTCCCAGAGAGCAGAAGAGATAAAAGAGAGTGGCCGAGGCAGGAGACATCCTTGACGCTTTACAGAGTAAGTAAAACATAAAAAGAAATAAATAAACAAACAAAAAAGGAAGGATAAGGAGAAGCCACGGTCAGTGGTTGAAGGCGGTGTTGAACAGGTGAGTCTTCAGTGATGTTTTGAATGTGGTGAGTGAGGAGGAGTCTCTGATGGTTTGAGGTAGTGAGTTCCAGAGGGTGGGAGCAGCGATGGAGAAAGCCCTGTCCCCCCAGGATCTGAGTTTGGCCCGGATGGGGGGGGGGGGGGACAGGAGGTTAGCAGCGGCAGAGCGGAGGGTGCGGGTGGGAGTGTGTCTGTGGAGGAGGTCAGTCAGGTAGGATGGGGCCAGGTTATGGAGGGCTTTGTAGGTCATGAGGAGGATTTTGTACTGGATTCTCTGGGGGATGGGGAGCCAGTGGAGCTTGTAGAGGACGGGGGTGATGTGGTCACGGATCGGGGAGTGGGTGAGTAGACGGGCAGCGGAGTTCTGGATGTATTGGAGTTTATTGATGATTTTTGAGGGTGAACCATAGAGGAGGCTGTTGCAGTAGTCCAGACGGGAGGTGATGAAGGCATGGATGAGGGTTTCTGCAGCTGTGGAGGAGAGGGATGGACGGAGACGGGCGATGTTTTTGAGGTGGAAGAAGCCTGTCTTGGTGATGTGTTTAGTGTGTTTGTCGAAGGAGAGGGTTTGATCAAAGATGATGCCATCTTATAGATGTGAGTTTAGAGGTGAGTCCATTTGAACTGCTGTGCAATAGCCCACCACATTCCACAGATACCAAGGTTACCACTTCAATATTAATTCCCAACTTTAATTAAAATCTCGAAGCAGAGGTCGGGGCAAGACATTCACCAGGGGGACACGGCTGTGGATTCAGCACAATGTGGACCAGCTCCATGCAATTTGCTTATGGACGCTTTTACACGCTGGCTGTCTGATTTGTTGTTTCTCATTAAAGTGGGAGTTATGAGTCCCGGGCCCACGTGGAGGGGTGAATGAAGGATCCTGTGGTAAACGCTGTCAGAAAGAGCAAATTAACATTCCCACCGGCGACATATTTAACACTCTGGTGAGGAGAGGGGCCATTGCTCTCCTCAATGAAAGGGGAGAGCGAGGGGCGGTGAACTGTGGAGTTTATTAACTAGGTGGAGACGTAAGGCCAGCAGGATGCTGCAATGTTCTGGAGGGAGGAGGGCAGGGCAGATAAGATGCCCAGCACTGCGCTCCGAGCAATGACTTCTTGGCCTGCTATGCGTCTCCAATCAAGGTTGGACAAGCAAGGAGTCGAGAGGGCTGGCCTGTCAGATGGCTTAATCGTCAGCTGCTGGGGCAAAGATGGTATATTGACCCCCCCCCCCCCCCTCGTCTCCCTCCATGAAACGAGGGAGGGCTTTTATCCCCACTTTCCTCTGATCTTGTTAACCCTTCTGCTTCCAAGATGCAATGGAGTTCAACCGCTCGCTCAGCCCCCTCACGAGTATCCTTGCGACTGAGGCATCGTGTGCTGCACCAGTTCAACTGGGGCGCAGCGAGGTGGCGCTGCCGGTGGAGTTGCTGCCTCACTGCGCCGGAGACCTGGGTTCGATCCTGACCTCGGCTGCCGTCTGTGTCGAGTTTGTACGTTCTCCTCTTGACCGCGTGGGTTTTCTCCGGGTGCTCCAGTTTCCTCCCACATTCCAAAGACGTGCAGGTTTGAAGGTGAATTGGCTTCGGTACAAATTGTAAATGGTCCCTGGTGTGTGGTACAGTGCTAGTGTGCGGGGATCGCTGCTCGGCACGGACTCGGTGGGCTGAAGGGCCTGTTTTCGCGCTGTATCTCTAAACTAAACTAAACTAAAATGCACCCTATCTATTCCCCTCATGATGTTATACACCCTCTATACAATCACCCCTCATCCTTCTCGGCCCTAAGGAATAAAGTCCTCGTCTGCCCTACGTAGTCTGCCCCACCTCTCCCCATAGTTCAGGCCTTCTGGTTTTAGACATTAAAGATATTCTCTAAAGTATTTCTACGATAAGATAAATTATTTCTTGATTCCCCTACTCTGGGTAAAAGACTTCAGGGTGCATTTACTCCAGACTTGAGTATTGTATAGTGAGAAAGGATTAACTAAGAACCACACAGAAACGTATCTATAAGGAAAGAGCGATCATAGAATGACAGAAACACGGATTCGGTTTGGTTGGTGGGGGGGGGGGGGGGGGGGGGGGGAAGAGGAGGAAATGTGAGACTTTAACCAGGGTCTGAAGTTGAAATGGGGCAACTTCCATGAGTACAAAGATAGAGTTCAAGCCAATTTGAATTTATTGTCACGGTTACACAAGCACAGGGAGGTACAGGTGCAATGACAATCTTGCTTGCAGCAGCATGACAGACACATAGACAATACATTGAAACACTTATCATTACCTAAAGTGGACAGAAATGTGCGTACATTCCGCACATCGGTGAAAAGTTAAAGACTGTGCAGAAAACAAGCTGTTAGTGCAAAAATACCCGATTAGCAAACTGGTGCAAGGGGGGATCGCAGAGTTCTAGTGTGAGGAAACCGGTCCACCCAGGGTAAAACCATGCGATCTCAGGGAGAATGTACAAACTCCATGCAGACAGCACCCGTGGTCAGGGTTGAACTCGGATCTCTGGCGCTGTGAGGCAGCAACTCGACCATGCTGCACAGATGCACACAGCCTTTTACCCAAAGTAGGGGAATCGAGAACCAGAGGACATAGTTTTAAGGTGAGAGGTGAAAGATTTAATTGGAACCTGAGGGACGACTTTTTCACAGAGAGTGGAGGTTATAAGCACGGTTACAGCGAATGCAGCGCCTGAGACTCAGGTTCGATCCTGACTACGGGGGCCGTCTGTACGGAGTTTGTACGTTCTCCCCGTGACCTGCGTGGGTTTTCTCCGAGATCTTCGGTTTCATCCCACACTCCAAAGACGTACAGGTATGTAGGTTAATTGACTGGGTAAAATGTAAAAACAATTGTCACTAGTGTGTGTAGGATAGTGTTAATGTGCTGGGATCGCTGGGCGGCACAGACTCAGTGGGCCGAAGGGCCTGTTTCTGCGCAGTATCTCTGTATCTCTAAAAAAAATATGGAACGAGGAAATATTAGAGGCAGGTACAAAAATAATATTTAAAAGGCAATATGGTACATGGAGAGGAATGGCTTAGAGGGATATTGGTCAAACAGAGGCAGGTGGGACTCATAAATGGCCCGTCTTGGACAGCACGGTCAAGTTGGACCAAGGGGCATGATTCTGTGTGGTCTGGCTCCATGACTATCTAAAGTAGCCTGCCCCATTTGTAGTTGCATCAATGGACCTGCCCTGAGTGTATTCAAGATGGGCACAAAATGCTGGAGTAACTCAGCGGGACAGGCAGCATCTCTGGAATCAGTGACGTGTCGGGTCGAGACCCTTCTACGACGAACATTCTCAAACATTTGATGAACTCATTCTCAAAGCTACACTGTCGCTGATTTGATTTGTCCAATCTACAGTAAAACTCCAATAATTCAGCATCTTCTGGGTTACGTTGTAGCCGGTTTTCTGGATATTTGGATGTCACTCTTTTGTTTAGATGCCTGATCTAGGCTTATATGTATATTTTTTTTGCAACGTGACAAAGCAGTGTCACAGAGTGAAACAACATGGATACCGGCCCTTCGGCCCAACTCATCCATGCCGACCAAAATGCCCCATCTAAACTAGTCCCATATGCCCGAAGGGCCTGTTTCCACACTGTATCACTCTATGACTTTGACTCTAAAAATACACAATTTGCTGGAATAACTCAGCGATTCAGGCAGCATCTCTGGAGAACATGGATAGGTGACATTCAGGTTAGGATTCTTCTTCAGACTGATTACGGTGGAGGGCGAGGGGGACGGATAGCTGGAAGAGAGGAGGGGCAGGACAAAGCCTGGCAAGTGATAGGTGGATACTGGTGAGGGGGAGTAGATAGGCCAATGGTTGGATAAAGACCAGAGATGTAAAGATGAAAGGATGTGAGATAAGGTGAGATAAGTGAATCAAGGGATATGGGGGGAAAAGCCGGAACGGGGTACTGATTTTGGATGATCAGCCATGATCATATTGAATGGCAGTGCAGGCTCGAAGGGCCAAATGGCCTACTCCTGCACCTAGTTTCTATGTTTCTACGTTTCTATGTAGAGTTGCTGCCTTCTGGATCACAACCTCAGTTCCAGCTACTGACCAGGCTGACACCGCAAATCCCATCCCCGACAGGCAATCTGTACCCCTGACTCACATTGCAGACCGAGGAATTAATCTGACCCTGGACAAAATGGATTCTCAAACAATCAGATGCTGGATTTTCTTCATAATTCACTGCATTCTCCATAAATAATAATTAACACCATTCTGTAAATTGATCAATTTCCCTCCTGGGATAAATAAAGTTCTATCGTGTCATATCGTATCGTATCGTATCATTCAATAATTAATATCTGCCCCTCTCCCATCACCCCTAGGCACCCACCATCTCGATGGGAAAAAACATGCTCTGCACATCTCCACTAAACTGTTCCCCATCACCTGAAATCTTGAGTCTGGAGAAGGATCCCGACACAAAACGTCTCCTTTCCATGTTCTCCAGAGATGCTGCCCGACCTACAGAGTTACTCCAGCACTGTGCTTCTTTTTGTAACCCATGAATCTGCAGTCCCTTGTAGACAAGAGTCCGGGGAAGGGTCTCGACCCGAAACGTCACCTATCCATGTTCTCCAGGGATGCTGCCTGACCCACAGAGTTACTCCAGCACTTTGTGTCTACCCTTTGTGTGAAAATGTTACCCCTCAGGTACCTATTAAATCTTTGTCCCCCTCGTCTTAAACCTATGTCCTCTGGTCCTCGATTCCCCTACTCTAGGCAAGAGACTCTGTGGTTCATGTGTGACTACTCTTTGACATTCCCACTCAGGGAAAAAAAATGGTTCTGACTGTCTACCCTCTCTGTGCCTCTCATAATTGTATATACTTCTATCATGTTTCCGTTCAACCTCCGACTTGCAAACTCTCCTTACAGCTGGTACCTTTCTTTTGTTATCCGAGGATGGGTCTCGACCCGAAACGCCACCTGTACATTTTCTCCAGAGATGCTGTCTGACCTGTTGAGTTACTCCAGCTTCTTGTGTCCATTTTCGGTTTAAACCAGCGTCTGCAGTTCCATCCTGCATCTTTATTACAAGCTTTATTCACAAAATGCTGGAGTAACTCAGCAGGTCGGGCAGCATCTCAGGAGAGAAGGAATGGGTGACGTTTCGGGTCGAGACTCTTCTCCATTCCTTCTCTCCTGAGATGCTGCCCGACCTGCTGAGTTACTCCAGCATTTTGTGAAGTAAATACCTTCGATTTGTACCAGCATCTGCAGTCATTTTCTTACTCTTTCTTACAAGCTTGCTCACTTGCCGTGAAGGAGTTAAAACGCGTTGGCAGTCACTTTACAATTCCGTGGCTACAGGCTGCAAAAGAAGGTAGCAAATCAGGGAAAATTGATGCCGAGAATTTTTATGGTGAACAAAACTATAGGACCTCATCAAATTAATAGCGTTTCACTGTTCTCCAGGGTCAGCCCGTGGGTTCCACATACGGTTCCCATTATAGTGAGCTGCTGCTCGCACAGTTTCAAGTGCATTGTGCTGTCTCTCTGAAGGCATTTCAATAAGAAGCGAGAGAGAGAAAGTGAGAGAGAGACAGACAGACAGAGAGAGAGAGACAGAGAGAGAGACAGAGAGAGAGACACAGAGAGACAGAGACAAGATTTTTTAGATTTTAGATTTAGAGATACCGCGCAGAAACAGGCCCTTCGGCCCACCGGGTCTGTGCCGCCCAGCGATCCCCGCTCAGAGAGAGAGACAGAGAGAGAGAGAGAGAGAGAGAGAGAGAGAAGAGAGAGAGAGAGAGAGAGAGAGAGAGAGAGAGAGAGAGAGAGAGAGAGAGAGAGAGGGGGAGGGAGGGAGGAGGGAGGGAGGGAGGGAGAGAGAGAGAGAGAAGAGAGAGAGAGAGAGAGAGAGAGAGAGAGAGAGAGAGAGAGAGACTGTTGCTGTGTTTATCATCATTAAAGGTGCCTGGAATATGGAAGTTCACACCAGCTTCCACCAGTGATACAAATAATGCCCAGAGCACTGTTCCACCTGCAGTTCCCCAGCTATTTTGCTGATGTGGAATATACGCCAGGTCACAAAGATCCATTTGCTTGATCACGGATACATAACGCCTCATATTCCACCTGGGCAGCTCACAACCCCACAGTAGGAACGTTGAAGATGGACACAAAATGCTGCAGTAACTCAGCGCTTCAGGCAGCATCCCTGGAGGAAAGGAAAAGATGACGTTTCGGGTCGAGACCCTTCTTCGGTGTGAGCCAGCCAGCATCTGCAGTTCCGCCTGCACAGCATGAACATTGAATTCTCTAATTTCAAGGAATTCCGCCCTCCTCCCTCTCCTCTTTCATCACCTCCCGCACCTGTCCTCCCCTTCTCCTGATCACCCACTGAACATTTCTCCCCCCCATCTCCCATCGCCCCAGTCACCACCCCTCCTCCAGTTTATTTGCCCTCCCTCTCCACCTCTACTTTCAGTCCGAAAAAGGGCTCTGATCCGAAACGCCACCTATTCTTTTTCTCCAGAGATGCTGCCTGACCCGCTGAGTTACTCCGGCATTTTGTGTCTAACCCCAGTCACCCGGCTCTTTCCCTCCCCCTCTGTCCCTTTCCATCGTATCCCACCCTCCAGCTTTACACTTTTTATTCCTCCTCTAATCCCCTTGATCTGACCACCCTGTTGTCACCTTTTCATCACCAGTCTTTGTCACTTGCTCCACCCATCTGCCATTCCCAATCCCGCTCACCTGTGTCCACCTATCACTCGCCAGGCTTTGTTCCCCCCCCCCCCCTCCCCCCCCCCCCCCCTCTATTTTCCAGCTTTCTCCCCCTAACTCACATCAGTCTGAAGAAGGGTCGCACCAAAAGCTGGAGTCTCTCAGCGGGTCAGGCAGCATCTCTGGAGAAAAGGAATAGGTGACGTTTCGGGTCGAGAGCTTTCTTCAGAAGGGTCCTGACCCAAAACGCTGCCTGTCCATTCCCTCCACAGATGCTGCCTGACCCGTTGAAATCCTCCACACATTATGTAGTGTCTCACGATTGCCTTGGAAACGTGTTGATTTAAAATCGCTGTTTATGTGGGACACATTGGGGGAATGCCACCCCTCTTTCCCAGGCCAGGAGAATCCACAGGAATGAGTTTAGAGTGGAGTTTAAATCTTAATCTCGAAGAAGCATAAACTTAAGCTAAGGATTTGAACCATGCATCTTTAGTTTTAGTTTTAGAGATTATACAAGACCAAGTGGATCCGTTGGGCCTAAACCTGCATTGGTGCAGCACCCTCTCCTCCCCCTCCCCCTCCCACTCTCCCCCCCCCCTCACCCCCCTTCCTCCCCACTCCCCCTCCCCTTCCCCCTCCCCACTAAGTCAGGGAAACTGGCCCTTCAGCATAACATAGTCACCATGGATGAAATACCCCTTCTAAGAAACATAGAAAATAGGAAACATAAAAAATAGGTGCAGGAGTAGGCCATTCGGCCCTTCGCTTCGAGCCAGCACCGCCATTCAATATCAGTATCCCGTACCTGCCTTCTCTCCATACCTCCTGATCCCTTTAGCCACAAGGGCCAATTTGCTGGTCAATTTGCTGGTCAATTTGCCCACCTTTGGCACATCTATATACTTGTTTGTTTGTTTGTTTGTTTGTTCCTGAACTACAGCCAAAATAGTACACGTTAGCACACCAATTTTGGCCCACCTTACTCACCGTCGTCCCTTTGGTGCTAATGGAAGAAGTTTCATTGAAATCGGTGTTATATTTTAAAAGTTATTCACATTTTAAAGTTTAAATCTATCTCCTAGGGCGGAAGGGGGAGGGAGGGGGAGGATAAGGGGGGATGGAGTGGGGGGGGGAGGGAGGGAAGGGGAAGGGAGGGGGAGGGGGAGGGGGGGATGAGGGAGTGAGGGGGATAGGGTGCTGCACCAATGCAGGAGAGGTTTGGGCCCAACGGGTCCACTTAGTCTAGTGTCCCTCTAAAACCTTCCTATCCATGCACCTCGCATTCACAGTATCTATTCGGCTCCTGCTTTATACACCTCTACAACACCACCCGTCATTCTACTCCCACCCTAAGGAATAAAGTCCGAGCCAGCAGCATAGTGGCGCAGCAGTAGTGCTGCTGCCTCCCAGCGCCAGAGACCCTGGTTTCATCCAAACCTCGGTGCTGTCTATTCACAGTTTGTACGTTCTCCCCGTGACTGTGTGGGTTTTCTTCGGGTGCTCCAGTTTACTCCCACATCCCAAAGACGTGCAGATTTGTAGGCTAATTGGCTTCTGTAACTAGTCCCTAGTGTGTAGGATAGAACTCGTGCATGGGTGATCGCTGGTATGAACTCGGTGGGCCAAAGGGCTTGTTTCTGTGCAGTATCTCTAAACTAAACTAAACTAAACTAAACTATACTAAACTAAAGATAGACACAAAATGCTGGAGTAACTGAGAGGATCAGGCAGCATCTCCGGAGAAAAGGAAATGGTGATGTTTTGGGTCGAGGCCCTTCATCAGACTGAGAGCAAGCCAGCGAGTAAACTAAACTAAACCCCTCCCTCCAGCTCGGGGCTTTGAGTCCAGCCCACAGCTCTGACTCAGCTGCAACAGAGCCAGTCCCAGTATCAGCCAAAGCTCACACAGGGACTGTACAAAGGTGTGGTAACAGGATGAAATGCTGCAACCCAGTGATGTCAAAATGACCTTCAACACAATGACAGGAGTGTCGTCTGTGGAGATAGAGGATGAAGGTCGAGGAGATTGAAGACAAGGACGAGAAATCAGGGTCATAGAGTCAGCCAGCATGGTAGCAGGCCCTTAAGCCCAACTTTCCCATGCCAGCCAAGATGCCCCATCTACACTATACCCACTTGCCCAGGTTTGGCCCATATCCCTCTAAATTGTTCCTATCCGTGTACCTGTGCAAATGTCTCTGTTAAGTGATGAGAGTTTTCAAGAGAGAGTTAGATATAGCTCTTAGGGCTAATGGAATCAAGGAATATGTGGAAAATGCAGGAACGGGCTACTGATTTTGGATGATCAGCCATGATCATATTGAATGGTGGTGCTAGCTCGAAGGGCTGAATGGACCACACCTGCACCTATTTCCTATGTTTCTATGTAAGTGTTGTTATAAAGGCCTGTATAAATATAAGGCGCTTGTTCACAGATGTGTGCACAGGGTTATAACATTGAGACACATGGCTAGTAAATTGATCAGCCCAGATACACAAAGAGCTGCTTAAGACTTGACACAGAGTTGTGGGGAGAACAGTATATACAGCATACAGCATGCAGCTCACATTATCACTGCCACCTGTATTTTCTTTGCAAAGTGTTCCTGAACATAATCCTGGACAGACTTCCAGTCTGAAGAAGGGTCTCGACCGGAAACATCACCCGTTCCTTCCATCCTTCTATCCTGAGATGCTGCCTGAGTTACTCCAGCAAGTTGAGTCTATCTTTGGTTTAAACCAGCATCTGCGGTTCCTTCCTCTGCATAATTTAGTTTAGTTTAGAGACACAGTTTAGTTTAGAGACACAGTTTAGTTTAGAGATACAGTTTAGTTTAGAGATACAGCACGGAAACAGGCCCTTCGGCCACCAGGTCCGTGGCGACCACCCATCCCTGTTGCTCTAGCACACACTATACACCAGGGATCATTTACAATTTTGACCAAAGGCACGAACCTACAAACATGCACGTCTTTGGAGGGTGGGAGGAAACCGGAGAAATCCCACGAGCTCACAGGAGAACGTACAAACTCCGTACAGGCAGCAGCGCCTACAATCGGGATCGAACCCGAATCTCGGGCGCTGCAAGGCAGCAACTCTACCGCTGCGTCACCGGCCCAGCCCGGCCCGGCCCGCCCCTCTTTAATTGCAAAGTAAGGGAGCAGAGGGCACCTTATCAGTGAAAGGGATCAGCATTAGTGAACTTAATCTATCAGGGGAATAAATGCAGTGTCCTCCACCCAGTGCAGTGTATGCACTGTACCCCCTTGATCCTCAGTCTGGAACGTCACACCCACTGGGCTGTTCACTCAAAATTAACCCCAGGATAATTAAGTCCAGATCTGGTCTACAGGTGCAGGATTAAACGTGGGGCGGAGGGGAGGGAGGAAGGGAGGGAGCGGGAGAGGAGAGAGAGAGAGAGAGCCAAGAATAAAAACCAGCAGCACATACGCCCTGTCTGAAGCAAGAGGAAACGTCGAGCTGGAAGATTAGTCCCAGGCAGCGGTCCGGGTTTAAAGCTATGAGGAAAATGCGACCCCTGGGATAACTTAACCTGCAAATTTGGCAACTTTGCAGCACGGCGCAGAACACAAAGTGCTGGAGTAACTCAGCGACTCAGGAGAGATCTCTGAACCCATGCGTTTGAAGAAGGATCTCGACCCGAAACGTCTCCCATTCCTGCTCCCCGGAGATGCTGCCTGTCTCCAGTGCTGAGTTACTCCAGCATTTTGTCTCTATCTTCGGTTCAAACCAGCATCTGCAGTTCCTTCCCACCCAAGAACTCTGGAGGACTTGGATAGGTAACGATTCGGCCAGGACCCATCCCCAGCACAGGGATTGAATACTGCTTTGAGCAGTAAAAAAGCATTCAAATAGATAGACACAAAATGCTGGAGTAACTCAGCGGGTCAGACAGCATCCCTGGAGAAAAGGAAATGGGTGACGTTTCGGGTCGAGACCCTTCTTCAGACTGAGAGTCAGGAGGAGAGGGAAACAAGAGGTGTGAAAAGTTACAGGACAAACAGCCTGCACCGACGACTGAAGGGAGTTGGAGCCCACAATGGTCCATTGTTGCTGCGGAAGGGGCAGGAGTCGCTGCATCTCGAGCCTTGCACTTGATCAGAGCCGATCTCATTTTGGTCCCACTTTCCCTCCCCTGTTAAGACACAGTCACATGAAACTGCAGATGCTGGAACCTTGAGCAAAAATCAAAGTGTTGGAGGAACTCGGTGGGTCAGGGCAGCATCTGTGGAGGGAACGGACAGGGGATGTCTCTGTCTGAAGAGGGATGCCAACCCAAAATGTCGTCTGTCCATTGCCTCCGCAGATGCTTGCCTGACCCGCTGAGTTCCTCCCAGCACTTTATTTTTTGCCTGATTAAGTCAGAGATGAGGACATATTTTTATTGACTGAATTGATTGAAAGATACAGCATGGAAACAGGCCCTTCGGCCCATCAGGTTCATATTGGCCCATTTCCCCTTAAGACTTTCTTATCCATGTATCTGTCCAGATGCCTTTTAAATGCTGTTATAGTAGCTGCGTCAACTACCTCTTCCGGCAGCTCGTTCCACATACCCACACCTTTTGAGTGAAAAGATGCCCTCAGGTTCGTATTAAATCTTTCCCTCCTCACCGGGCGGCACGGTGGCGCAAGCGGTAGAGTTGCTGCCTCTACAGCGAATGCAGCGCCGGAGACTCGGGTTCAATCCTGACTACGGGCGCCGTCTGTACGGAGTTTGTACATTCTCCCGTGACCTGCGTGGGTTTTCTCCGAGATCTTCGGTTTCCTCCCACACTCCAAAGACGTACAGGTATGTAGGTTAATTGGCTGGGCAAATGTAAAAATTGTCCCTAGTGGGTGTAGGATAGTGTTAGTGTGCGGGGATCTCTGGGCGGCGCGGACCCGGTGGGCCGAAGGGCCTGTTTCTGCGCTGTATCTCTAAATCTAAAAAAAAATCTAAATCGCCTTAAAACCCATGTCCTCTTGATTTTAAATGGTGACCTTCTGAAATCTTTTTTGAAATTACTCTTTGAAATTACAAAGAAATTCTTTTAAAGTTACATTATTTTAATAGCCACAAAGTGCAGGAGTAACTCAGCAGGTTACTCTGCATCTCTGGAGAGCAAGTAGGAAGGAAATGCAGATGCTGGTTTAAACCGAAGATAGATACAAAATGCTGGAGTAACTCAGCGGGACAGGCAGCGTCTCTGGATAGGAGGAATGGGTGACCTTTCAGGTTTCGACCTTTCTTCATCTGAAGAAGGGTCTCGGTTATCAACCTGAAACGTCACCCATTCCCTTTATGCAGAGATGCTGCCTGTCCCGCTGAGTTACTCCAGTCTATCTAGTGCATCAGTCAATGAAAGGAAGCATGCAGGTTCAGCAGGCAGTGAAGAAAGCCAATGGAATGTTGGCCTTCGTAACAAGAGGAGTTGAGTATAGGAGCAAAGAGGTCCTTCTACAGTTGTACCGGGCCCTGGTGAGACCGCACCTGGAGTACTGTGTGCAGTTTTGGTCTCCAAATTTGAGGAAGGATATTCTTGCTATGGAGGGCGTGCAGCGTAGGTTCACTAGATTAATTCCCGGAATGGCGGGACTGTCGTATGTTGAAAGGCTGGAGCGATTGGGCTTGTATACACTGGAATTTAGAAGGATGAGGGGGGATCTTATTGAAACATATAAGATAATTAGGGGATTGGACACATTAGAGGCAGATAACATGTTCCCAATGTTGGGGGAGTCCAGAACAAGGGGCCACAGTTTGAGAATAAGGGGTAGGCCATTTAGAACGGAGATGAGGAAGAACTTTTTCAGTCAGAGGGTGGTGAAGGTGTGGAATTCTCTGCCTCAGAAGGCAGTGGAGGCCAGTTCGATGGATGCTTTCAAGAGAGAGCTGGATAGAGCTCTTAAGGATAGCGGAGTGAGGGGGTATGGGGAGAAGGCAGGAACGGGGTACTGATTGATAGTGATCAGCCATGATCGCATTGAATGGCGGTGCTGGCTCGAAGGGCTGAATGGCCTACTCCTGCACCTATTGTCTATTGTCTATTGTCTATTATCTCTGTAGAACATGGATAAGTGATGTTTCCCGACCCGAAACGTCACCTGTCCATGTTCTCCTGAGATGCCGCCTGACCCACTGAGTTACTCCAGTACTTTGTGGCTGTCTTTATAAACATCTGGAGTTCCTTCTTTCTTCTTTATTTCAAAATGTATTTCATTAGCAGAGTTTGCAACTCGTTTGACGATATTTCCTGGGCAGAAATCGCCCTCTAATGGAGCGATCAAGAACTGCAATTACTCAGTTCTGACAGATATCAGTTATCAGAGAGAGTCAACGAGTTGTACAGCATCTCTGGAGAAAAGGAATAGGTGACGTTTTGGGTTGAAACCCTTCTTCAGACCAAAGAAGGCCTCTTCTCCTGAAGGAGGGTCACCAATTCCTTTTCTCCAGAGATGCTGCCTAATCCGTTGAGTTGCTCCAGCTTTTCGTGTCTATCTTTGGTTTAACGCAGCAACTGCAGTTCCTTCCTACGCAGAGTGTTATACAGCATGGAAACAGGCCCTTCAGCCCAACACATCGATGCTGACCAAGTGACATGAATGCCCTCAAATGAATACAGTCATTTGTGGTTCAGAGAAGAAGTCTTAGTTTAGTTTAATTTAGTTTAGTTTAGTTTAGACAATAGACAATAGGTGCAGGAGTAGGCCATTCAGCCCTTCGAGCCAGCACCGCCATTCAATGCGATCATGGCTGATCACTCTCAATCAGTACCCCGTTCCTGCCTTCTCTCCATACCCCCTCACTCCGCTATCCTTAAGAGCTCTATCTAGCTCTCTCTTGAAAGCATCCAACGAACTGGCCTCCACTGCCTTCTGAGGCAGAGAATTCCACAGATTCACAACTCTCTGACTGAAAAAGTTCTTCCTCATCTCCGTTCTAAATGGCCTACCCCTTATTCTTAAACTGTGGCCCCTTGTTCTGGACTCCCCCAACATTGGGAACATGTTTCCTGCCTCTAATGTGTCCAATCCCCTAATTATCTTATATGTTTCAATAAGATCCCCCCTCATCCTTCTAAATTCCAGTGTATACAAGCCTAATTGCTCCAGCCTTTCAACATACGACAGTCCCGCCATTCCGGGAATTAACCTAGATTTAAATTTAGTTTAGTTTAGTTTAGTTTAGTTTAGTTTAGAGATGCAGCGTTGAAACAGGCCCTTCAGGCCACCGAGTCCGTGCCAACCATTGATCACCCGTACACGATGGTTCTACATGATTGCAGTTTCACATCCTACACACCAGGGCAATTTGCAAAACCCAGCTAACCTACAAACCTGCACGCCTTTGGAGTGTGGGAGGAAACCCACGCGGTCACGGGGAGAGCGTGCAAACTCTGAACAGACAGCAGCAGTAGTCAGGACCGAACACAGATCTCTGGGGCTGCAAGGCAGCAACTCTACCGCCGCGCCACTGTGCCGCCTTAAAGTCGAAACCTTTGTGTGTCAGAGTCCAGCATAATTGCAGCAACTAAACAGTGAGACAACAACTGCATCTGCCGCATGGCCAAGGTTGGTGAGTCAATGGAATCATCTACCCCTGAAGCACTGTGAGGCTGGGCCACTGGCTGTGTTTAGCGAGGATGCAGGTCACTGTGAGAAAGGTCAGGGGAGTGATGGGGAACTAACACAGAAGAGAAACAGTGGCTTGGGACGGGTCAACCATCATCGTGTTGAATGCATTGTGATTACAGGAACAGATGAGCTGTGGAGAGCGGTGGACTCAGCCCCGGTCCGGTCCATCACGGGCACAGCTCTCCCCACCATCGGAGGCATCTACATCAGCCTGAAGAAACAGCTACCTTCCTACATCTATCAACGTGCACAGCCCTAACCCTACCCCTACCCACAGCCCTAACCCTAACCCACAGCCCTAACCCTACCCCTACCCACAGCCCTAACCCTAACCCACAGCCCTAACCCTAGCCCTACCCACAGCCCTAACCCTAGCCCTACCCACAACCCTAACCCTAGCCCTACCCACAGCCCTAACCCTAGCCCTACCCACAGCCCCAACCCTGACCCTACCCACAGCCCTAACCCTACCCCTACCCACAGCCCTAACCCTAACTCACAGCCCTAACCCTAGCCCTACCCACAGCCCTAACCCTAGCCCTACCCACAGCCCTAACCCTGACCCTACCCACAGCCCTAACCCTAGCCCTACCCACAGCCCTAACCCTGACCCTACCCTAGCGATGAAACACTGTGGATCACCTCTTGTACTCCCCTCAGAGCAACTGTGTGAAGAAGGGTCCCGAACCAAAACGTCACCTACCCATCGTCTCCAGAGTAGCTGCCTGACCCATTGAGTTTACTCCTGCACTGTATCCATCTGCAGGTTCTTGTTTGTGTAGAACACTACGGGCTGAGTCTACCTGTTTCATTTAGTGTTTTGTTTGGTTTAGAGATACAGCGTGGACACAGACCCTTCGGCCCACCGAGTCCAGGCCGACCAGTGATCCCCACCCACTAGCACTATCCTACACACACCAGGGGCAATTTTGCATTTACGTCAAGCCAATTAACCTACAGTCTTGTACGTCTTTGGAGTGTGGGAGGAAAAAACCCACGCAGGTCACGGGGAGAACGTACAAACTCCGTACAGGCAGCAGGGCCGTCTTAACGCATGGGCCTGATGGGCACTTGCCCGGGGCCCCACGAGCATAGGGGCCCCATGCTGATCTGTGTATGTTAAGTGACTTGCAATAAATAAATACTACTTTAAAAATGTAGGTTCAATAAGTGCTTTTTTCGCAACATTTTCTGTCCCAAAGTGCTTCTCACAGCGATCTGTAAGTGCTTTTCGCAACAATATAGCACCCTAAGTCCATCGCTAAGTGCTTTTCGGTAAGTGCTTTTCGCCGGCACGACAGGGGGGGGGCTGGTAGGGAAAGGGGGGTGGGGGAGAGTAACGGTAGGGGCCCCAGTACACTGCTTTGCCCGGGGGCCCATAATGCTGTAAAAACGGCCCTGACAGGCAGCGCCCGTAGTCAGGATCCAACCCGGGTCCCTGGCGCTGTAAGGCAGCAACTCTACCGCTGTGCCACCGTGCATGTGTAAGGTTTTCATTTTACCTGTACCTCACCGTTCTTGTGCAAATGGCAATAAAATGAACTTGACTTGACTTGGCAGGGCAGGGCAGGGCAGGCCTGAGGGGCCGAGTGGCCTGCTCCTGCTCCTATTATCTTACGCCCTTAAAGTAGTCCCACTGCAGATGTAACCCAGGGTTGACTCACTTAGAGTTAACCCCACACAGGTTCTGGATGTTGCCCAGTTCCTTGGGGCAAGCGGAAAATCCCAACCAGTTTTCCCATCCGGACGCCCAATGCCAAGTCCTCTTGCAGTGTGAGGGTCAAGCTCGATGGTCTGTTTCACAGCACCTGGCTGTTCATTATCCCTCAGCTGCAGTTACTCAAATGAAACAGCTGATCTGTTCAGCTCATCGCATTGCTGTGTGTCAGTCTGCCCATGTTGTGGACAACCTGGGCTATGCATCTCCTCACCACGGCAACAACTATCTAAGTTGCTTCATACAGCCTTCAATGAGGTTGACACTAAAATTGGAGCGTTAGTGCGCAGCGAGGAAGGATATCTAAGTTTACAACTGACACCTAGATCAGTTGGGCAGGTGGGCCAAGGAGCGGCAAATGGAATTGAACTCTGACCAGTGTGTGGCGTTCCACTTTAACATAGCAAACCAAGGCAGGACTTACAAAGCAAATGGGCCGCACAGTGGTACAGCAGTAGAGTTGCTGCCTTGCAGCGCCAGGTTCTGACTGTGGGTGCTGTCAGAACGGTTCAATGCGGACACAGACCCCCGTCTGTCACCCCTTGCACAATCGCCAACATGCCAAGAAACGCTTGAAGAGTCGGAACGTTTTCATGGAACTAGAGCCAACCGCGCTAGTTACCAAACCCAAACAACAGATGGCACCAGGACACCACCTGCCTTACATGAACTGGAAAGCCCTAAACCGCCTCCGCACTGGAGTGAGACCTTGAGGACTCAACCTGAAGAAGTGGGGCTTCTGGGACTCTGACAAATGCAACTGTGGGGAGGTACAGACAATGGCCCACCTGCTGACTTGTGGAGGAGAGGCATGCACTGCAGACGGTCCCCGCAGAGGCACAGACGTGGCACTGGCTGTGGCAAAGCGATGGCACAACGCCATCTGACACACGAGCGAGCGAGTACGGATGTTTGTGCGTTCTCCATGTGACCGTGTGGGTTTTCTCCGGGTGCTCCGGTTTCCTCCCACACTCCAAAGACAGGCAGGTTTATAGGTTAATTGGCTTGGGTAAATTGTAAATTGTCCCTAGTGTGTGTAGATTTTTTAGATTTTGAGATACAGCGTGGAAACAGGCCCTTCGGCCCACCAAGTCCGTGCCGCCCAGCGATCCCCGCACATTAACACTATCCTACACACACTAGGGACAATTTAAAAAAAAAAACATTTTACCCAGTCAATTAACCTACATACCCGTACGTCTTTGGAGTGTGGGAGGAAACCGAAGATCTCGGAGAAAACCCACGCAGGTCACGGGGAGAACATACAAACTCCGTACAGACGGCGCCCGTAGTCAGGATCGAACCTGAGTCTCAGGCGCTGCATTCGCTGTAAGGCAGCAACTCTACCGCTGCGCCACCGTGCCACCATGGTTAGTGTACATGGGGTGATCGCTGGTCGGCGCGGACCCGGTGGGCCTGTTTCCATACTGTATCTCCAAGAGTCTAAAAGTCTAAATGGTAGTGCCCTGGAGAGTGTGGTGGAACTGAGAGATCTGGGAATACAGACATATATAGTTCTCTGAAAGTGGCATTTCAGATGACCAGGGTGGTGAAGAAGGCATTTGGCACGCTTACCTTTATTGGGAATGGTACTGTGTACAAAGATGGGACATGGTCTTGCAGATGTGCAAGTCGTTGGTCAGACCACACTTGGTGTACAGTTGTGGTTCCCCAGCTGTTGGAAAGATGCCATTACCTTGGAAAGGGTGGGAAGTGATTCACCTTTCAAGGTTTCAAGGTCAAGGTGAGTTTATTGTCACGTGCACCAATTAAGGTACAGAGAAATTCAAATTACCATACAGCCGTACGAGAAAAAAGCAACAAGACACACAACTACATTAAAGTTAACTTGAACATCCACCACATCGGATTCCCCTCGTTCCTCACTGTGATGGAAGGCACCAAAGTCCAATCGTCTTCCACTTTTATACTCCCATAGCCAGCGGTCGAACCATCCGCAGTCGGGGCGGTCGAAGCTCCTGTGGCTTGGAGTTCCCGAAGTCGGTCTCTGACCAGAGACCGCGCGCTCCGTGATGTTAAAGTCCCACAGACTCTCGTGGTTGGAGCCCAGAGGTCGATCCCTGTCAAAGGGATCCGCGATGTTAAAGTCCCACAGCCCCCCGCCACCGAGGAGCTCTCGAAATCGGTCTCCAGCAAAGGCCGGCAACCCCTCGATGTTAGGCCGCAGTGCGGACCGAGATACGACACGGAAAAAGGTTGCATCTCCGTCAAGGTAAGAGATTTGAAAAAGTTTCCCCCACCCCCACCCCCCACATAAAACAAGCTAAAGGACACTTAAAACACACACAAACAAACAACAAAAGAAGGAAGGGAGAGACAGACGGTTGGTGAGGCAGCCATTGCTGGCGCCACCTGGTGGAACCTTTACCTAGGCTTGTGGGCTTGAGTTGTAGGGAAAAGTTGGACAGGCTGGAACTTTTTTTCTTTGAAGCATAGGAAACTGAAGGGTGACCTTATTGAAGTGTACAAGATTATGAGAGGCATGGATAAAGTCTTTGTCCCTGGGTAGAGGATTTTAAACTATGGGGCAAAGGTATGAGGTGAGAGGGGAGAGGGAGCTCAGGGGCAACCTGCTTCACTCAGAGGGTAGTCTGCATCTGGAATGAGCTGCCAGAGGAAGCTATAGAAGTGGGTACAATTACGACTTTGAAAAGATATTTGGGCAGATAGATGGATCGGAAAAGTTTAGAGGTCTCTGGCTGAATGCAGGCAAATGGGACTAGCCTAGTTGGACTGGAGCGCAGGAGGATGAGGGGTGATCTTACAGAGGTGTTCAAAGTTATGAGAGGAAAAGGTCGGGTAGAAGCACAGAAGATAGACACAAAAAGCTGGAGTAACTCAGCAGGTCAGGCAGCATCTCTGGAGAGAAGGAATGGGTGCCGTTTTGGGGTCGAGACCCTTCTTCACACAAAGTCTCACACATGAAGCACAGAGTCTCTTGCCTAGAGTAGGGGAATCGAGGACCGGAGGACATAGGTTTAAGACGAGGGGGGCAAAGATTTAATAGGTACCTGAGGGGGTAACATTTTCACACAAAGGGTAGACACAAAATGCTGGAGTAACTCAGCGGGTCAGGCAGCATCTCAGGAGAGAAGGAATGGGTGACGTTTTGGGTCGAGACCCCTTCTTCAGTTTGAAGAAGGGTCTCGATCCGAAACGTCGCCCATTCCTTCTCTCCTGAGATGCTGCCTGACCCGCTGAGTTACTCCAGCATTCTGTGTCTACCTTCAAATTGAACCACCATCTGCAGTTTGTTTTCCTTCACGCAAAGGGTGGTGGATGTGTGGAACGAGCTGCTGGAGAAAGTAATGGTTAAGAAACATTTACAGGTACATAGATAGGACATGTTTAGAGGGATATGGGCCAAACGCAGGCAGGTGGGATAAGTGTAGATGGGACATGTTGGTCGGTGTGGGTACGTTGGGCCGAAGGGCCTGTTTCCATGCTGTATGACTCTATGACTCTAGTATGGCAACAGGGTCAGCATGAGCAAGCTGGGCTGAAGGGTCAGTATCTGTGGAGTATAGCTATATAGTACAGCTCAGGTGGATGCTTGCCCCAGGGTGTTGTGATTCCTCTCCTGTCTGAATGACCAGCGTCAGGGACACGGTGAAGCTTTGAGTGGCCTCTCCTGGCCTCCACCACTCATGCAGGAATAAGAGCCGATTATAAAAACCTTCCAACTATCTCCATGCGTCACTCCGTCTCGAACCTTGTGAAGTCTTCGGATCACCTACAACCTTAAAGATAACTGTGTAAATAAAGTCGCCCTTCGGTTATCAAACTACACACGGGGGTCTCAGTTTTCAACTCACACTCCAGAAGACAGGGGTGGGATACTGATCAAACGTCCATGGAGCCTTGAGTAGAAAGCAACTGCAGATGCTGCTTTAAACCGAAGGCAGACACAAAATGCTGGAGTAACTCAGCGGGACAGGCAGCATCTCTGGAGAGAAGGGATGGGTGGTGTTTCGGGTGGAGACCCTTCTACATTTCGACCCAATACGTCACCCATTCCCTCTCTCCGGAGATGGTGCCTGTCCCGATGAATTACTCCAGCGTTTTGTGTCGATCCATGGCGTCTTGATGGAGTATTGTTGTGTCGCACTGCCCTCTGGTGGCGGTCCCGAAGGGTCCCTCAGCACAAGAAATAGATACACAAAAGTTCAGGAGGAGTAACTCAGTGGGTCAGGCAGCATCTCTGGAAAACATGGATAGGGAATGTTTTGAGTCGGGACTCTGCTTCAGACTGGCCAACACAGTATAAGCCAACTCAGTTACTGAGGGCAAAAGGAAAACCCACTGGGGAAACACAGCATCCGTGAAGGTAATGGACAGATGATATTTCAGCTTGACACCCTTTCTCTCGACAGTCCTGAAGAAGAATTCTGACCCGAAACATCGACTGTCCATTTCCCCCCAATGACCCCCTGAGTTTCTCCAGCATTTTACAGTTGGGCCCAGATTCCAACACCTGCAGTCACCTGTGTCTTGGGTCATTCGGAGATAGGACAGGTGTCTATAAAATGATAGAATTAGCGAAACCATCGTTACCTGCAAGTTGTTTCCAGGTGCCACAATCGGATACCCATCGGATCATAAACCCAGTTAGAGAGGGTTTAAAATGGCAGTTGAAAGAGATGGTAGACACAAAATGTTGGAGTAACTCAGCAGGACAGGCAGCATCTCTGGAGAGAAGGAATGGGTGACTTTTACATAACGTCACCCATTCCTTCTCTCCAGAGATGCTGCCTGTCCCACTGAGTCACTCCAGCATTTTGTGTCTACCATTCGATTGAAACCAGCATCTGCAGTTCTTTCCAACACATACGGAGTTGAAAGAGAAGTTGTTCAGGGTAAGGACGAGTTCCCCTGGGTGGGAGCAGACTGGTAGCGGATGGGAACTGAACAGATCCATGCTCAAGAAACCAATGGAGAGTCTTCAGGCCTTCTTGATGAGGAGTGGAAGTGTGTAGGGATGGACATCCATGTTGGAGATGAGGAGATGGGAGCTGGGGGGGATTAGAAGTTGTTGAACTGGTGAAGTGTGTTTAGTTTAGTTTAGTTTAGTTTAGAGATACAGCGCGGAAACAGGCCCTTTCAGCCCACCGGGACCTCGGCGACCAGCGGTCCCCGCACAATGTTAATTGACCAGTTTTACCTCCTGGCAACAGTGGCGAACCGGGCCTGATGCTAGCCGTTGCCTCCAGAGATGCTACCCAGGCTGCTGAGTTGCTCCAGCACTTTGTGTCTATCTTTGGTATAAGCCAGCATCTACAATTCTACAAGTTTCTACAAGTTAATTCAATCTCCACTCCATTCAACTGCTGAGATCTCTGTGGGGAGAAAATAAAAAGCTTCTGCTAAACCGGGGGTGTGGTTCTGGATCCCGTTACAAGCGTGGCAGTGAATGAAGTTTCCGCAGCACGCGATCAATGAGGTGTTTGGGGTCTTTCCATCGAAACCACCCGTACGTAAAGTCTCAAGCCATCAATCTTGCGTGCGCATCAAAAGCCCTCTCCCCTGTTCAGAAGCCACTTGTCAGATCCATTGTTCCTGCGGAAAACAAAGGGAAAACTTTGGAGAAGCAATTAAATCCTCCACAATGCCACATTGAAACCAGACGGTCCTTGCTAAATCGGGAACGATTACCATCTGTCAGCCTGGAAAGTTCAGGGTGAACCTGAGGAGAAAAGTGCCCATCGTTCTCTGGGTAATTTTTCGTCCACTTAGATCTCCAGCAAATCCAGAGATATACTGGCCTGGTGAACGGCCAAGATATGCGTTTAACTGCTGTGGGCGATACCAATGGAGGCAAATAGCTCTTGACAGCAATGTGGTCATAGTAGTAAAGGTGAGGGAGTGGGGGCCTGGAAAACGATTGAAGACTCAAAGGGCGTGTGATGTGTCTTGGATAGAACGGTCCGAAGAAGGGTCTCGACCCGAAATATCACCCATTCCTTCCCTCCAGAGACGCTGCCTGTCCCACTGGGCTACTCCAGTTTTTTGTGTCTTTCTTCAGTCCGAAGAACGGTCTCGACCCGAAACGTCACCCATTCCTTCTCTCCAGAGATGCTGCCTGTCCCGCTGAGTTACCATGTTTGTGTCTATCTGAAGTGTCTTGGACATAGGTTGGGATTTTGTGTCTACCTTGACAATTATGTGACATTTTCCTACTGCTCCCCCCCCCCCCTCCATCGTGGTGAAGTGTCCACTGGTAGCTTAGAAGGGTGTCAGGGGTTGTGGGGAGAAGGCAAGGAGAATGGAGCTGAGAGGGAAAGATAGATCGATCGGCCATGATTGAATGGCAGAGTAAACTTGATGGGCCGAATGGCCTTATTCTTCTCCTAGAAATTATGAAATTATGAACTTATGAAAAGCCTGCTGGGACTCATGAAGATCTTGACCAGATCACCAAAATTTTGGACAAGCAGATCAAGAGGATCCAGTCTGGTCCACCATGCACATCTTTACCATCATTTAAAGCAACTGCATGAGGCGCTGCCTCAAGAAGGCGGTATCCATCATCAAGAATCTCCCCCATCCACCCCATGCCCTCTTCCCACTGCTATCTTCGGCAAGGGGTCCTGAAGACCCACACCAGCAGGTTCCGGGATGGCTACTCTCCAAAATCCATCAAGTTCTTGAAATGACTGACACAACCCTAATCGTAGCTCTGGTCCTAAAAGAACCCTCTCAACCTGAGGAAGGTCTCGACCCGAAGCGTCACCTATTCATTTCTCTCCAGAGATGCTGCCTGTCCCCCTGAGTTACTCCAGCACTTTGTGTCTCTCTTCGGTGTAAACCAGCATCTGCATTTCCTTCCTGCACACTATAAAGTGGAAGTGGCGGCGCCTAACAGCTGCGGCTCGCTAGCAGTCTGTTCGTCTTTTTTCCTTTTTTTTTGTTGTGTGTCGGTGTTGGGATGGTTTTTTTTTTTTTGGTTGTGTATGTGTGGGGGGTGGTGGTGTGGGTGGGGGGGTGGGGGGGGTGGGGGAAACCTTTCTCTTTTAGGTCTCTTCCTCACGGCGCGGGGTGCGGCTCGGCCGCGGGGCCTTCCATCGCCCGGTGCGGCTTGGCCGCTGGACTTAACAATGCCCGGTGCGGCTTGGCCGCGGGGCCTTCCATCGCCCGATGCGGCTCGGCCGCGGGGCCTAACATCGCTGGTGCGGCTTGGCCGCTGGACTTAACAGTGCCCGGGCCGTGGGGCCTAACATCGCCCGGCGCGGCTCGGCCGCGGGACTTTTCATCGCTGGTGCGGCTCGGCCGCTGGACTTAACATCGCCCGGTGCGGCTTGGCCGCAGGACATAACATCGCCCGGTGCGGCTCGGCCGCGGGGCCTAACATCGCCCGGCGCGGCTCGGCCGCGGGACTTTTCATCGCTGGTGCGGCTCGGCCGCGGGACATAACATCGCCCGGTGCGGCTCGGCCGCGAAGCCTAACATCGCCCGGTGCGGCTCGGCCGCGGGGCCTAACATCGCCCGGTGCGGCTCGGTCGCGGGGCCTAACATCGCCCGGCTCGGCTGCGGGACGTTTCAGCGCCCGGTGCGACTCGGCCGCGGGGACTTCCATCCCCTTGCGGGGACTGTGCTGATCGGTCGGGGACGAGCGGTCTGTCCGTGGGCGTGGGGGGGAAGAGAGTGGAAGTTTTGTTGCCTCCATCACAGTGAGGGGGTGTTTGGAGTCACTGTGATGGACGTTTGTGTTGGGGTCGTGTGTCTTGTGTTCTTTTTTGTGTGTGACTGCTATGTAGTTTCGTTCGGTACCTTGGTACCGAATGACAAATAAAGCTCTGTTGAAGCACTTTTGCCAACTGTGGATTTGTTTTCTAATTGCTTATCGACACCAATATAGTCTTGCTTTTTTCTTTCAATTATATTGCCTGTCTTTTTGAGGTGACACCTCCTGTGAGATTAGGTTTAATTTTAGATGTATTACTGTCATATTTACTGAGGTAGTGAAAAGCGTAGTTTAGCATTGCTATCTGATCAAATCAGATAAGACTATACATAAATGCAATCAAGTCAAACGCAATAAGTAGAGCAAAGTGCAAGATAAAGAGGGCAGGATATCACTTCCATTGAAAGAGTACAATGCCCACAATGGGGTAGAGGTCATTCGGGCAGTACCCTGGCTTATGCAAGGACCATTCAGAAGCCTGATAACAGAGGGGGGAAAGCCGTACCTGAGCCTGGCGGTGCGTGTTTTCAAGCTTCTGCACCCCTTTTCGGAAAGGAGAAAAGAATATCCATTCTTGCTATTGAGGGCGTGCAGCGTAGGTTTACTAGGTTAATTCCCGAAATGGCGGGACTGTCATATGTTGAAAGACTGGAGCGGCCAGGCTTGTATACACTGGAATTTAGAAGGATGAGAGGGGATCTTATCGAAACACATAAGATTATTGGACACGTTAGAGGCAGGAAACATGTTCCCAATGTTGGGGGAGTCCAGAACCAGGGCCCACAGTTTAAGAATAAGGGGTAGGCCATTTAGAACAGAGATGAGGAAAAACCTTTTTCAGTCAGAGAGTTGTAAATCTGTGGAATTCACTGCCTCAGAAGGCAGTGAAGGCCAAGTCTCTGAATGCATTCAAGAGAGAGCTAGATAGAGCTCTTAAGGATAGCGGAGTCAGGGGGTATGGGGAGAAGGCAGGAACGGGGTACTGATTGAGAATGATCAGCCATGACCACTTGAATGGTGGTGCTGGCTCGAAGGGCCGAATGGCCTACTCCTGCACCTATTGTCTATTGTTTATTGGAACAGGGAGAAGGAAGAATGACTGTGGTGGGACAAGTCCTTGATTACAAACAAAAAGACAAAGTGCTGGAGTAACTCAAGGGGGTCAGGCGGCATCCCTGGAGAACATGGATAGGTGACGTTCTGGGTCGGGTCTCTTCTCCAGACTTGCAGCCTGAAGAAGGGTCCCGACCTGAAATACAACCTATCCATGTTTGCCAGGGATGCTGCCTGACCCGTTGAGTTATTCCTTTTTGTTTGTTACAAACCAGCATCTGTGGTTCCTTGTTTCCAAGTCTTTGATTATGTTGGCTGTTTTCCCGAACGCATCCTGAACGGGTAGATAGAGCCAATGGTGGGAATTCAGCACTGCGTGATGGTCTAGGCTACATCCACAGCTCTCTGAAATTTCTTGTGGTCTTGGGGCGGAGCTGTTCCAAAACCACGATGTGATGCACCCAACAGATCCCTTTGATGGTTGGGAGGTCGGTGACTTTGATGGAACGTGAGTACCATGATTACAACCAGACACAGTAAAAGACTGGATGTGGATAACAGTAGATTCAAGTCAAGTCAACTTTATTTGTCACATACATATACAAGATGTGCAGTGAAATGAAAGTGGCCAAGCCTGCGGTTTGTGCTAAACTACAAAGCAGAATAGAGAAGAAAAAAATAAACACAAAAAATAAATTAATACTGTGAATTAAATTAGTCCCTGGTGATATGAGAGTTAACAGTCCTAATGGCCTGTGGGAAGAAACTCCGTCTCATCCTCTCCGTTTTCACAGCGTGACAGCGGAGGCGTTTGCCTGACCGTAGCAGCTGGAACAGTCCGTTGCTGGGGTGGTAGGGGTCCCCCATAATGTTGCTGGCTCTGGATCTGCACCTCCTGATGTATAGGTCCTGCAGGGGGACGAGTGTAGTTCCCATGGTGCGTTCAGCCAAACGCACTACTCTCCGCAGAGCCTTCCTGTCCTGGGCAGAGCTGTTCCCAAACCAGATTGTGATGTTCCCGGGCAAGATAATTTCTACAGCCCCAGAGTAGAAGCACTGAAGGATCCTCAGAGAGACTCTGAATTTCCTCAACTGTCTGAGGTGGTAAAGGCACTGCCTTGCCTTACTCACTAGTGTAGCAATGTGTGTTGTCCATGTCAGATCCTCTGTGACGTGGACTCCCAGGTATTTAAAGCTGCCCACCCTATCCACAGTAATCCGTCTTAGAATCTGTCTTAGATTCTCTTCTAAGACAGCACACAAGGTGTTTCGAAAAGTGAAAGGCCCCTTTAGAGTGGACGGGGAGAGGATGTTTCCACCAGTAGGTGAGTCCAGGACCAGAGATCATAACTTCAGTATAAAAGGACGGACCTTTAGAAAGATGAGGAGGAATTTCTTTAGTCAGAGGTTGGGGAATATGTGGAACTCATTGCCACAGACAGCTGTGGAGGCCAAGTCAATGGATATTTTTAAGGCAGAGATTGATAGATTCTTGATTAGTACGGGTGTCAGGGGTTATGGAGAGATGGCAGGAGAATGGGGTTGAGAGGGAGAGATGGATCAGCTGCGATTGAGACGATGGGCCGAATGGCCTAATTCTGCTCGTATAACTCATGAACTTGTGTGAGTCACATTGTGAGATCTTCAGGCAACTTTTGGATCTCAAGTCTCTGAAATCAAGTCTGATGTCCCGAGGGGCCGCACGGGGCAGACGAACGCCCGATGGGCCGTGGCCAAACCCCGACAGCAAGCCCGCTGAGGAACCGTGAGCCAGAAACCATGAACGCCACCTGGAGCGGGAGCCTCTTCCGAGGCTCATCTCCGGCTCGCTCCCGAGGACTGGGAACCGGAGAGGAGGGTGGAGGGAGGCAGTGACGGCAGCGGACGCAGGAGCAAAGGGCCGGTATAGAGAGGGGAATAAGGATGGGGGCAATGTGACCGATGGAACATTGTGCTGGGAGCCAGCATGGACCCGAGGGGCTGAATGTCCTCCTTCGATATACTTTCGCAACAGGTAGGTGAGTGGGTAATTCAGGACAGACACAAAATGCCAGTGTGGCCTCAATGACTGTATCTCTTGACTGGATGAATGTAAAATAACATTGCTGTAAAGTGTGGGTAGAGGTGAGTGGGGGAGAGAGGGGTGAGGAGTGAATTGGGGGGAGTGTGTGGAGGGTGAGGGGAAAGTGGGTGTGAATGGGGGGGACATGGGGTGGGGTAAAATGGAGGGTGTGGGGAGGAGTGAGATGGGGGTGTGTGATGGAGTGACGGTGAGGGAGTGTGAGGAGAAGTGAGGGGGAGGGGTAGTGGATCGGGTGAAACAGATCCCTTGCCTGGGATCGACGCTCCAACCGCGGCCTGCGGACTTTAATATCGCGGAGCTCGCGGTCTCAGGTTGAGACCGGCGTCGGGAGCTCCAAAGGCCGCATGATGTTCAACTAGTCCCGACCCGGGGAGATTGCCCGGCGCGGGGGAGCTGAGATAACCCCCCCCCCCCACCGATGCAGGAGCTTGATCGTCCCGATGAGGAAGGCTCGCCGCCAGCTAGGCGAGTCAAGATCGTCCCGTCAACGGAAGGTTAAAGGCCCCCGACCGCTGGAGGACAAAGAAGGGAGAGATTGGACTTTTCTTCGCCTTCCATCACAGTGAGGAATGTGGAGGAGACACTGTGGTGGATGTTCATGTTAAAATGCATTTTGCATGCCCTGTTGCCTTTTATTGTTACGACTGTACAGCAAATGAAGTTCCTCGTATGTTGGCTAATAAAGTATGATTGTGATTGTGATTGTGATACAGGGGGGGAGTATGGGGGGGATTGAGATGGGGGGGGAAAAGGGGGGATTGAGATGGGGGGGAATGGGGGGGAATGGGGGGGAATGGGGGGATTGAGATGGGGGGGAATGGGGGGATTGAGATGGGGGGGAATGGGGGGATTGCCGTTGCAGCTGCGGCTTGCCTGCAGTCCGTCTGTCTTTTGTGTTTTTTGTTGTTTTTGTATGAATTGTAGTTTTAATATGGTGTAGTGTTTGTATGTTATGTGGGGGGGAGGGAACGGGAACTGTAAAAAATTCTCTCTCCCGAACGGAGACCCGACCTTTGTTTCTGTGCCGTGTCTCCGTTCCCGTTGCGGCCTACCACCGGCCATGCACCTGGGACCACCTGGGGCGCAGAGCCCGTGGCCTGGACTCACCACCTGCGGCGCTGGCCGCCTGCGGATGCTGCGGGAGCGGCTGCGACTCGTCTCCGGAGGCTCCGGCGCGGGCCTCGTGGACGTCGGTAGCCCGCAGGCCCCTGGGTGGGGGCCGACATCGGGAGCTCCGGCAGCGGCAGAGGCAGCGTGTTCGCCCGCCCCGAATCGCGGGGCTTGGGTCGGCCCGCCGCCGACCTTTCACCGTCCGGCGTGGCCTGGAATAGGCCGTGGACCTTTCACCGTCCGGCGCGGCGCTCCAATGTCGGGAGCCACGACCGCCCCGACGTGGCAAGTTCAACAGCCTGACCTCGGGAGAAGACGGCAGGGAAGAGAAAAGACATTCTGGCCTTCCATCACAGTGAGAAGGGACTGGAGGAGACTCACTGTGATGGATGTTTCTTTTGTTTGGTGTTAGTGTATGATTGTATGTGTTATTGCATTTTTATTGATTATTCTTATTGGTCTTAGTGTTTCAACTGCGGGTAATGTTTTATTTCACTACACATTTATGTGTATGTGACAAATAAACGACTATTGACTATTGAGATGGAGGGGAATGGGGGGTATTGAGATGGGGGGAATGGGGGGTATTGAGATGGGGGGAATGGGGGGGTTGAGATGGGGGGAATGGGGGGATTGAGATGGGGGGGAATGGGTGGGATTGAGATGGGGGGAATGGGGGGATTGAGATGGGGGGGAATGGGGGGGAATGGGGGGGATTGAGATGGGGGGGAATGGGGGGTACTGAGATGGGGAATGGGGGGGATTGAGATGGGGGGAATGGGGGGGATTGAGATGGGGGGAATGGGGGGGATTGAGATGGGGGGAATGGGGGGGATTGAGATGGGGGGGATTGAGATGGGGGGAATGGGGGGATTGAGATGGGGGGAATGGGGGGGATTGAGATGGGGAGAATGGGGGGATTGAGATGGGGGGAATGGGGGGGTTGAGATGGGGGGAATGGGTGGGATTGAGATGGGGGGAATGGGGGGTATTGAGATGGGGGGGAATGGGGGATATTGAGATGGGGGAATGGGGGGGATTGAGATGGGGGGGAATGGGGGGGATTGAGATGGGGGGAATGGGGGGGATTGAGATGGGGGGATTGAGATGGGGGGAATGGGGGGATTGAGATGGGGGGAATGGGGGGGATTGAGATGGGGAGAATGGGGGGATTGAGATGGGGGGAATGGGGGGGTTGAGATGGGGGGAATGGGTGGGATTGAGATGGGGGGGATTGAGATGGGGGGGAATGGGGGGGATTGAGATGGGGGGGATTGAGATGGGGGGAATGGGGGGGATTGAGATGGGGGGATTGAGATGGGGGGAATGGGGGGGATTGAGATGGGGGGGATTGAGATGGGGGGGAATGGGGGGGGTTGAGATGGGGGGAATGGGGGGGGATTGAGATGGAGGGGATTGAGATGGGGGAATGGAGGGGATTGAGATGGGGGGAATGGGGGGATTGAGATGGGGGGATTGAGATGGGGGAATGGAGGGGATTGAGATGGGGGGAATGGGGGGATTGAGATGGGGGGGATTGAGATGGGGGAATGGAGGGGATTGAGATGGGGGGAATGGGGAATGGGGGGATTGAGATGGGGGAATGGGGGGTATTGAGATGGGGGGAATGGGGGGATTGAGATGGGTGGGGGGGTAAACGAAGTGTAGATACAGTGAACTGCAGATGCTGGTTTACAAAAAAAGACAAAGTGCTGGAGTAACTCAGCGAGTCAGGCAGCATCTCTGGAGAATCTCTGGCAGCATCTCTGGAGAACGTGGATGGGCGATGTTTCAGATTGGCATGGTCCCGACCCGAAACGTCAGCCAGCCACGTTCTCCAGAGATGCTGCCTGACCCGCTGAGTTACTCCAGTATTTTGTATCTACCCATGGAGTGTTCTGCAGCATCAGTCTAGGTTAAAAAATTCAAGAAACATTTTTCGGAGAAAGTGATTTTCAGACTGAATGTGCAGGAAAGAACTGCAGGTGCTGGTTTAAACCAAAGAAAGACACAAAAGACTGGAGCAACTCAGTGAGTCAGACAGCATCTCTGGAGAGACTGAATAGGTGACGTTTTGGGTCGAGACCCTTCCTCAGACTAAGAGCCTGGGGCAAGAGAAATGAGAGGTATAGATGGTGATTTTGAGAAACATAGAACAAATGAATGAAAGATATTTTGAAGGAAACGGTCCATTGTCAGCTGTGGGCTAGGTGGACTAGTTATACAGTGGGCTAGGTGGGGTAGTTACTGTGGACTAGGTGGGCTAGTTATACAGACAATGAAACTCAACAGGACGACAGTGAAACTAGTACAATGACTAGGGTGGGGGAGGGGCGGAGAGAGAGGGATGGAAGGGTTGCGGGAAGTTAGACTGAAGGTGTGCATCGACAGGAGACGATGTGCCTTTAAGGGCAGGGGACACAGACTGACTGAGGCAAGTCTACGTTTGCACGTGGCACAAGCTGACCCAGCCAGTGTTATCCTGCATGTGGCTTGGTTTCATCAGACACAGGAGTGGGGCAAGTGTACCGTTGAACAGGCAACGCGGGGAGACAGGTGTAAGGGGAGGTCTTTGTGTGGGAAAAACAAGAGACAGAGTCGGACCTTGTCCACGAGACGCCTAAACGAGGCTGTCTCACCTCCCGATGGCACTGGAGCTTCAGCTGTCTCTCAGATTAGTCAAATCTCCTGCTGTTTTGCCGACAAACTGCAGAAAGCTGCTTCGCTCAGAAGGGAAGAAAGGAGGTGGTGAAGATGGGGGGCGTTGAGGGGAATGACCTCATGCTAAAGGTCCAAAGGTCCCACTTGGGGTGGGATGGAGTTTCCAGATGGGCGAGGGAGGCCAGAGCAATAGACAGTGATCGATGGTCAGTGTGGACTCAGATGGCCAAGGAGCTTTTCCCGCGCTGAGTCCCTGACTGTGGAATCATTCAGCAGTGGGTGTGTGTGGTAGGAGAGATGAAACTAAAGCTTACCAGCATTATTAGATCCATCACCTGATCTCTATAATATTTCCTAAATTAATAAATTGCTGCCTCGTGAAATACTTGTGCCCCACTATAAAGTCCTCACCAATGACACAACATTGGCCTATAGTGTCCCCATCCACACACACACCCACACGCACACACACACACTCACACACACACTCACACACACACACACACACGCTCACACACACACACACACACTCACACACACACACACACACACACACACACATTCACACACACATACACACACACGCTCCCACACACATGCACATGCACACACACATACACACGTACACACTCACACACTCACACACTCACACACATGAACACGCACACACACACATACACACGTACACACTCACACGCTCACACGCACACACACACATATGCACACACACACACATTCACACACACACACGCTCACACACACATGCACACGCACACACACACACATGCACCCACATACACACGTACACACACATGCACACACACACACATGCACATGCACACTCAGACACACTCACACGCATGTGTGCACAAACACTCACACGCACATAAACACACCCACACATATAGAAACACACCTATAAACACACACACATACACAAACACCTACACAGACACATGTGCACACGAACATACACAGACACCCAAGCAATGTACACACACACACAAAACATATACATACCCACACGCACACACACGCAAAGACTAATACAAACATATATGCACACATCCAGACATGCACACACACATACGCACACACACACATATGCACCACAGACATACCCATGCGCGCACATACACACACAAAACACCATGGCATGTGCACAGGAACAGGTTAAGTTAGGGAGACACAAGAGACTGCAGATGCTGTAATTCTGAGTAAAAAACAAACTGCTGGGTGAACTCAGCAGGCCAGGCAGCATCTGTGGAGGGAAATCAGACTGCATTTCGAGTGGGGACCAAAGAAGACCTCCGGTCTGAAAAAAGGCCCTAACCCAAAATGTCAACTGTCCATTCGCTCCACAGATGCTGCCTGACTCATTGAGTTCCTCCAGCGCGATGTGTTTCACAGAGTAACCCTTAAATACCGAGGTTGTTGTAAAAAAATCATCTGCTTCCCCTTTAAAGTGAGAGGAGAAAGATTGTTAATGTAAGGGGGGGGGAAATTAATAGGAACCTGAGAGGCAACGTTTCTACACATGGAGTGGTGGGTGTATGGAACAAGCTGCCGGAGGAAGTCGTTGAGGCAGGTACCATCACAAGGTTTAAGAAACATTTGGACAGGTACATGGATAGGAAAGGTTTGTAGGGATATGGGTCAAACACAGGCAGGTGGGACCAGTGTAGATGAGGCACCTTGATCAGCATGGGCAAGTTGGGCTGAAGGGCCTGTTTCCATGCTGAATGACTCCATGACCCTTACCACACTGGCTACATTTTTATCTCCTACCATTGGGAAGAAGGTACAGGAGCCTGAAAACCATGACCACCAGACCCAAGAACACCTTCGAAGGTATTTATGATTGTTAATATGTTATATTATTCACAAAATGCTGGAGTAACTCAGCAGGTCAGGCAGCATCTCAGGAGAGAAGGAATGGGTGACGTTTCGGATCGAGACCCTTCTTCAGACTGATGTCAGAGGGGTGGGACAAAGGAAGGATATAGGTGGAGGCAGGAAGATAGAGGGAGAACTGGGAAGGAGGAGGGGACGGGAGGGACAGCAAGAACACCTTCTCCCAGCTTCTTCTCTGAAGAAGAGTCTGGACCTGACACATCATCCATTCCTTCCCTCTAGAGATGCTGCCTGCCCCGCTGAGTTATTCCACCATTTTGTGCCTATCTTTGGTGTAACGCAGCATCTGCACTTCCTACACATCTACACATTCTCCCAACAATCATCAGGCTCTTGAAAACTACACAACATTATAGTATAGATGGTCGGGGCATGTTGGTCGGCGTGGGCAAGTTGGGCCGATGGGCCGGTTTCCACGCTTGATAGCAATTTTGAAGAAAAAGGCATTAACTACCCTTTGACTAAAGAAGTTCCTCCTCACCTCATTTCTAAAAGAGGGCCCTTTAATTATGAGACTATGACCTCTGGCCCAAGACATTCCCACCTGTGGAAACCTTCCTTTCCACATCCACTCTATGCCTTTAATAATAATAATAATAATAATAATAATAATAATAATAATAATAATAATAATAATAATAATAATAATAATAATAATAATAATAATAATAATAATAATAATAATAATAACAATAATAACAATAATAATAATAATAATAATAATAATAATAATAATAATAATAATAATAATAATAATAATAATAATAATAATAATAATATATTCCTTTATTCGTCCCACACCAGGGAAATTTGCAGCGTTACAGCAGCAAAGTGGAGAGCAAGAGATCATTCATTATAAATAAAAGTTAAGACAAGGATAAATTGCCATCATTTACTGTGTATTCCTTTACTGTTACCGTTGACTCGTCTGCCGGGAGCAGTGCTGGTTGTGCAGTCTCACAGCAGCGGGAAGGAAGGACCTCCTCTATCTCCCCTTCACACACTTGGGGTGAAGGAGTCTGTCACTGAAGGAGTGTCCTGCATGGGGTGGGAGTCGTTGTCCAGCAGCGATGTTAACTTTCCCATCATCCTCCTCTCTCCCACCGCCTGCACTGAGTCGAGGGGGCAACCCAGGACAGAGCTGACCAGCTTGTCGAGTCTCTTCCCCTTCCCCGCTGAGATGCTGCTGCTCCAGCAGACCACTCCACAGAAAATGGCCGATGCAACCACCGTGTTGTAGAAGTTCCTCAGGAGTGCCCCCTGCACTCCAAAGGACCTGAGTCTCCTCAGCAGATAAAGTCTGCTCTGGCCCTTTCTGTATAGCGCATCGGTATTTTCGGTCCAGTCAAGTTTATTGTTGAGGTAGACACCCAGGTCCACCCTCCCGAGGTCCATTCCCTGGATGTTCACCGGTGTCGGGGGGACCTGGCTGCGCCTGCGGAAATCTACCACTATCTCCCTGGTTTTCCCCGCGTTGATCCGGAGGCAGTTCCGCTGGCACCAGTCCACAAACTCCTTGATCAGTTCTCTGTACGTCCTGTCCTCGTCGCCCGTGATGAGGCCGACGATGGCTGAGTCGTCAGAGAACTTCTGTAGATAGGAGTCTGCAGAGCTGTGCCTGAAGTCCGCAGTGTACAGGGTGAACAGGAATGGAGCTATAAGTTTCAATGAGGTCCCCCCATAGAGTTGCCAATATTAGCCGGGACATCCCGTATTTTGGGCTAAATTGGTTTGTCCCGTACGGGACTGCCCTTGTCCTGTATTAGGCCCGGGAGGCGCTGTAGGCCCGGACGCTGTAGACCCGAATGCTGTAGGCCCGGACACTGTAGGCCCGGACAGTGTAGGCCCGGACGCTGTAGGCCCGGACGCTGTAGGCCCGGACGCTGTAGGCCCGGACAGTGTAGGTCTGAACAGTGCAAGCCCAGAGGCCCGGGCGCAGCCTAACAGAGGCTGCGTAGCAATCCGCCTCCCGGCCCGGGCGGCCGCCATTGGTGGAGCGGGAGCACGTGGCCGCTGGCTGGGTGAGGTCACGTGGGGCGCGGGGCGGTGACGTCACCTTGTCCCTTATTTGGGAGTGAGATAGTTGGCGCCCCTATCCCCCCACAACCTTCTAAACTCCAACGAGTGTCCTGAAATCCGATCGAAACAGATGGTAAAAGAAATGCTTCACGTAAGAAGGCTCCTTCTCTATGGAGCCTTGAAGCCCAAGGCTAATACATTAACATGCCAGGAATCTGGGCCGACTTTTGAATGTGTTAATTACTTCTCAATGGCATTGCTGATTAGACTTGCTATTAGTTTGAATAAGAATCCGTTAATTTCCATTTTAACCACAATTGCAGCATTCCTTCAACTGATGGGAGAAAGAGCTACAATTAGCAAGAGGGGAAGGGGTGAATGCGCTGCCTGGTGTGGTCTATCCTTTGGCCTTTTAGCTTTTGTACTATGCCTGCATTGTAATGGTGAATGATGATAAATGGCTTGTTTATTTGGTCTTATCCCGAGAACAAAAGGGTCCAGGAGATGCAAGGAACCACAGATGCTGGAATCGCCAGCGAACACACAAAGTGCAGTAGTAACTCAGTGGGTCGGGCAGCATCTGAATGGAGGACAAAGAACACCAAGTGCTTGAGTAACTCAGCAGGTCAGGCCAGTGTGAAGAAGGGTCTCGAGCTGAAACGTCACCCATTCCTTCCATCCAGGGATGCTGCCTGTCCCGCTGAGTTACTCCAGCATTTTGTGTCTATCTCCAGAGAATATGGACAGGTGATGTTTCTTGTCAGGACCCTTCTCCAGACTGTTTGTATACGGGGAAGAAAGCTGGAAAAGAGAGGTGGGGATGGGACAAAGTCTGGCAGGTGATGGATGGAGGAAGGAACTGCAGATGCTGGTTTACACCTGAGATAGACACAAAACGCTGGAGTAGCTCGATGCTGCCAGACGCTGCCTGACCCACTGAGTCACTCCAGCATTTTGTGTCTGTCTTAGGTGATCAGTGGAAACAGGCCAGGGGGGGGGGGGGGGGGAGGGGGGGGGGGGGGGGGGGGGGTGATAGTCAAATGGTTGGAACAAAGGCCAGAGATTGGATCAGAAGTTGTGAATGGGGGATATCAAGAGACAACATTTTGGGTTGGGGTCTTTTTGGTCGGGACTCTTCTTCACACAGATTGTATGGAGGGGAGATTGCTGTACAAGAGAGTGTGGTGGGGGGGTGGGGGGGGGGGGGGGTGGCACAAAACCTAGCAGGTGATAGGTGGATACAGGTGAGGGGGGGTTCCATTGGCAGTTAGGTGGAGTAAGTGAAACATAGAGACATAGAAAATAGGTGCAGCAGTAGGCCATTTGGCCCTTCGAGCCGATAGGATCTTGACCGATCATCTAGAATCAGTCCCCCGTTACTGTTTTCTCCCCATATCCCTTGATTCCGTAGGCCCTAAGAGATACATCCAACGCTCTCTTGAATACATCGGCTGGAGGGTTACTGGCTTACTGGACCTTACTGGCTTCATCTTACACAAAACGTTATTCCCTTATCATGTATCTGAACACGCGATTGCAATCATGTGTGGTCTTTCCACTGACTGGTTAGCACGCACGCAACGCGGTACGCGTGAAAATAAAGTAAACTAAACCAAACCAACTTCTACCATCGGGCAGACGCTACAAGGCCTTCTACGCCAGCACCTCCAGATTCAGGAACATCTTCATCCCCAGGGCCATAGCTGCTATGAACCGGTCCTGCTGAGCCGGATGGTCACATCGCACAGTGATCCGGCACAGATCTAATTGCACTTTATTCTGTCTTAAAACTGTTACAATTTGTTTCGTTGGGTTGTTGTTGTTTAAATTAGTTAATTTATTGCATCGTATGGGAGGCGCATTCCCAATCTCGTTGTACTCCTGTACAATGACAATAAAGATATATTGTATTGTATTGTGGAAAGGAGACAAAAGGGTGTCAGATAAGGGGAGAAGAGGAGTGAAATGTAAAGCCAGAGGGAGGGGAACAGGTGGACGGGTAGGAGTGGAAAGAGGAGCAGGGTAGTGGGAGAAATGGGAGCACACAGGGGTGGATGGGGCGAGGAGAATCTCAGGAAAGACGGAGAAGCAGAGGTAGCATTATTTCAGCCTGACCCGCTGAGTTATTTCAGCACTTTGTGTCTTTTTTTAATCAATGTTCCTACCACTGTGTTGCAAAGTACCCAAGCGGATTCAAGGGAGATTTGAAGAGGAATAGATGACGTTTCCTGTACTGAAGCCAATCAATCTACAACCATGAATGACTTTGGAGAGGGTGCAGAAAAGGTTTGCCAGAATGTTGTCTAGGTTAGAGGGTATTGGCTATGCGGAGAGGTATATAAAATGATGGGAGGCATAGATGGACATTCCTAAATGGACATTCCCCCCCCCCCCTACATCAAAAATCTTCTAACCCCCCTCTCTAACTCCAGGTCCCTCAGGTCGGCCGACTTGGGGCTACTCACTATCCCGCGGTCTAGGCTTAAGCTCAGGGGTGACCGCGCTTTTGCGGTTGCAGCTCCTAGACTGTGGAACAGCATCCCTCTCCCCATCAGAACTGCCCCCTCCATCGACTCCTTTAAGTCCAGGCTCAAAACCTATTTCTACTCCCTAGCGTTTGAGGCCCATTGAGGAGGCGCTGTGAACTGTTTGCGTGCTACTGTATGTTTCATTTTTTTCCTTAGTACCTAATCAGATGTGCAGCACTTTGGTCAACGTGGGTTGTTTTTAAATGTGCCGTACAAATAAAATTGACTTGACTTGACTTGATAGATAGGGTAGACTGATATGGTATACACTCTCTGAGAGTACGTAGGATCCAGACACAGTTGTGGCTTTGTGGAGGAATTTGAGTTTATCTATCTGGAGCTAGCATATTGGCAAGGAGAAGGAGAGGGATCGGGCTGGCTACAAAGAGTTGGCAAAGGGCCGGTGGACCAGATAGTTCCCGGTTCCGATTCTGTGGTTGAGTGATTCCCACCCTTTCCCCCCCAGGTCCTGGATCTGATACTCTGTGTTGGTCTGCACCCTTACAAGTGCAGCACGGAGGCACAGCGGTGAAGTTGCTGTCTTACAGCGCCAGAGACCCGTGTTTGATCCTGGCTATGGGCGCTTGTCTGTACGGAGTTTGTGCGTTCTCCCCGCGGGTGAACCACGTGGGTTTTCCCCGGCTGCTCCGGTTTCCTCCCACACTCCAAAGACGTACAGGTTTGTAGGTTAATTGGCTTTGGTAAAACATTTTCATTGTCCCTAGTGTGTGTAGGATAGTGCTCGTGGATGGGGATCGCTGGTCAGCATGGACTCGGTGGGCCGAATGGCCTGTTTCCGGGCTGTATCTCTAGACTAAAACTAAACCAAGTGCAGTTTCTTTTGGCTTAGGATACTGTGCTGAGTAGCATTCTGCCAACATCAGCATTGCCCTTCAGTGCTTACACGTAATTATGCACTCGATGCCCGGCTTTCTCAGTGATGATCGGCGGACTCTGCTCAGGACGGCCACGTGATCGAAAGAAGTCGCACGACTTTCTTTCGGGATTCAGATTTTGTTTGAGGCTTTTCTTCAGAGACACAGTGCAGAATCGGGCCCTTTTGCCCACTGAGTCCGGGGTCAATCAGCACCATCCTAAACATTAGGAACAATTCACAGTTTTCCATCGAAGCCAGCTAATCTACAAACATGCACGACTTTGGAGAGGATGCAGCAGAGGTTTTCCCAGGATGTTGCCTAGATTAGAGGGTATTGGCTAGGCGAGAGAGGTTGACCAAGCTTGGAATGTTTTCACCGGAATATCGGAGGCTGATGGGAGGCCTGGCAGAGGTGCCGTTGTCGTGGCGATCCCTCGAGGTCGAGGATGACGGTCTACGTTCCGATGTCAGACCGAAGACGCCTGTGCGTGCGTTTGTTTCACGTGTACTTAATGTTGCACTCCAAGAAGCACGCGGTCCTTCACAAACCAATCAACTAATTCCAATGGCAGGGGAAACAAGACGATTGGAGCTGATAGATCTGTTGCAGCCTTCATCATCCGCCTTCACAGCCGTTGAGTTCAAGATAACTTCTTCGGCCGTTGGGGTCTTGTACGTTGGACCGTTCTTGGTCCGGACCCTCGTCCTCGACCTTACCGCCATGGGTGGCCCTACCAGAAGCTAGTGCTTCCCACGGCATCGCTCTCGGAATCATGGGGGCCTCTTCACCACAACAAGGTGAACGATCCGAAGAGGGAGAGAGGAGTATAAAATTATGGGAGGCACAGATAGGGTAGACGATCAGAACCTTTCTCCCAAGGTGGAAATGTCAAAGACTCGAGGGCATTGACTGAAGGTGAGAGGAGCAAAGTTTAAAGGAGATGAGCGGGGCAGGTTTTGTTAGAGTCCGGTGGGTGCTTGGAATGCACTGCCAGGGGTGGTGGTGGAGGCAGGAGCTTTTGGATAGGCACATCGAGGGAATTATGTGGATCACGTGCAGGGAGAGAAGATTAGTTTAACTCGGCAATAAAAAGGAACTACAGATGCTGGTGACACATACCAAAGATAGACACAAAATACTGGAGTAACTCGGCGGGTCAGGCAGCATCTCTGGAGAAAATGTACAGGTGACCTTTCGGGTCAGGACCCTTCTTCACAGCTACTGAAATTTAAAACCTCAAAAGGGCACAAAGTGCTGGAGTAACTCAGCAGGTCGGGCAGCATCTCCGGAGAACATGGTTAGATGATGTTTCGGGGCTGATGAAGGGTCCCGACCTGAAACATCACCCATCCATTTTCTCCAGAGATGCCGCCTGACCCGTTGAGGTTGAGGTATACCTGTCTTGGTCTATTTTAGCTTGTTTTTATTTTCTATTCTCTTTAATGACTGTTTTTAATTGCTTTTAACTGCTCTTTAATGTTTTATGTAAAGCACCTTGAATTGCCTTGTTGCTGAAATGTGCTATATAAATAAACTTGCCTTGCCTTACCCCTGCATTTTGTGTCCATCTTTAATTTAACTTGGCATCATATTCGGCCTGGGCATGGGGGCCTGTGGGCCTGTGGGCCTGGGGGCCTGTGGGCCTGGGGGCCTGGGGACCTGTGGGCCTGGTGGCCTGGGGGCCTGGGGACCTGTGGGCCTGTGGGCCTGTGGGCCTGGGGGCCTGGGGGCCTGGGGGCCTGGGGGCCTGGGGGCCTGGGGACCTGTGGGCCTGGTGGCCTGGGGGCCTGGGGACCTGTGGGCCTGGGGGCCTGGGGGCCTGGGGGCCAGGGGGCCAGGGGGCCTGTGGGCCTGGTGGCCTGGGGGCCTGGGGACCTGGGGGCCAGGGGGCCTGGGGGCCTGGGGGCCTGGGGGCCTGGGGGCCTGGGGACCTGGGGGCCAGGGGGCCTGGGGGCCTGTGGGCCTGTGGGCCTGTGGGCCTGGTGGCCTGGGGGCCTGTGGGCCTGTGGGCCTGGTGGCCTGGGGGCCTGGGGGCCAGGGGGCCTGGGGGCCTGGGGACCTGGGGGCCAGGGGGCCTGGGGGCCTGGGGGCCTGGGGGCCTGGGGGCCAGGGGGCCAGGGGGCCTGTGGGCCTGGTGGCCTGGGGGCCTGTGGGCCTGTGGGCCTGGTGGCCTGGGGGCCTGGGGGCCAGGGGGCCTGGGGGCCTGGGGGCCTGGGGACCTGGGGGCCAGGGGGCCTGGGGGCCTGGGGGCCTGGGGGCCTGGGGGCCTGGGGGCCAGGGGGCCAGGGGGCCTGGGGGCCTGGGGGCCAGGGGGCCTGGGGGCCTGGGGGCCTGGGGGCCTGTGGGCCTGGGGGCCTGGGGGCCTGGTGGCCTGGGGACCTGGGGGCCAGGGGGCCTGGGGGCCTGGGGGCCAGGGGGCCTGGGGGCCTGGGGGCCTGGGGGCCTGGGGGCCAGGGGGCCTGGGGGCCTGGGGGCCTGGGGGCCTGTGGGCCTGGGGGCCTGGGGGCCAGGGGGCCTGGGGGCCTGGGGGCCTGGGGGTCAGAGGGCCTGGGGGCCTGTGGGCCTGTGGGCCTGGGGGCCTGGGGGCCTGGGGGCCTGTGGGCCTGGGGGCCTGGGGGCCAGGGGGCCTGGGGGCCTGGGGGCCTGGGGGCCAGGGGGCCTGGGGGCCTGGGGACCAGGGGGCCTCGGGACTGTGGGCCTGGGGGCCTGGGGGCCTATGGGCTGAAGGGCCTGTGGCTGTGGGCCTGTGCGCCTGTGGGCTGAAGGGCCTGTGCCTGTGCCTGTGCTGTATTGATCTATGTTCCATATTCTCAGTCCAGGGGCTGCCGGTGGCGCAGCGGTAGATTTGTGCCTCACATCGCTCACAACGCCAGATAACCTGGTTCGATCCTGACTACGGGTGCTGTCTGTAGGGAGTTTGTACGTTCTCCCCGTGACCTGCGTGGGTTTTCTCCGAGATCTTCGGTTTCCTCCCACACTCCAAAGACGTGCAGGTTTGTAGGTTAATTGGCTGGGTAAATGTAAATTGTCCCTAGTGTGTGTGGGATAGCGTTCGTGTGCGGGGATCGCTGGGCGGCACGGACTCGGTGGGCCAGAGGGCCTGTTTCTGTGCTGTATCTCTGAACTAATCTAAACTAAACTAAACACTTAAACAGGACATGCATGTCTCCAGAGCCGCCAGGGTCAGAGTGAGTAGGTGGGCATTTGTCAAGTGCTTGAGTGAGTTAAAACACATGCTGCTGAAGTTGGCAGCTTGATAAATGGGTGAATTGAGCGAGGCACAAAAGAAGGGAAAGCAACCAGCTGCGGAGACAGTGGGGGCAATGTGCATCTCGCCCGCCCGCCCGCCTGGGCTCCGTCAGATCCACCGTATCCCCAACTGTGGACAGGATGGGTCCCAGCTGTCTCATTCACCTGTTACTGCAGGAGAATACATCCCCTCACACTGCAGAGTGCAGCTTCACAACAGATCAGTTTAGTTTATAGACAATAGACAATAGACAATAGGTGCAGGAGGAGGCCATTCGGCCCTTCGAGCCAGCACCGCCATTCAATGTGATCATGGCTGATCATTCTCAATCAGTACCCCGTTCCTGCTTTCTCCCCATACCCCCTGACTCCGCTATCTTTAAGAGCTCTATCTAGCTCCCTCTTGAATGCATTCAGAGAACTGGCCTCGACTGCCCTCTGAGGCAGAGAATTCCGCAGATTCACAACTCTCTGACTGAAAAAGTTTTTCCTCATCTCCGTTCTGAATGGCCTACCCCTTATTCTTAAACTGTGCCCCTGGTTCTGGACTCCCCCAACATTGGGAACATGTTTCCTGCCTCTAACGTGTCCAGCCCCTTAATAATCTTATTCGTTTCGATAAGATCCCCTCTCATCCTTTAGTTTCGAGATACAGCGCGGAAACAGGCCCTTCGGCCCACTGAGTCCACGCCGACCAGCGATCCCCGCGCACATTAACACTACCCTGCTCACATCAGAGACAATTTAAATTTATACCACTACCCCTGGCAGCGCGTTCCAGGCACCCACCACTCTCTGTAACAAAACCTGCCCCCCATGTCTCGGTGAAAGGTTCCCCCTCTCACCTTTAGGCGACGTAGCCTTTGACATTTCCACCTTGGGAGAAAGGTTCTGATTGTCCCAGCCTCTCAAACTCGGGGCCGGGCTTGTCCGCACACTCTGCGTTGTACAACCTCTACATTCTCTTGTGTGTGTTCGCACTCTCTCACGGCCCCCGCTGTCCCATTGACCATGTTTGCAGCTGCTCCCCATGGCCACCCTGGCTGGCTTTACTCCACCAGCGGCACCCTTTCCCCATGCTCCAAGCAGTTTCACAAGCTTCTCCCAACTCCTTGGCCTGAAGCGTTGACTCTGTTTCACTTCCCACAGATGCTGCCCGACCTGCTGAGTGTTTTCCGCAATTTCTGATTTCGCTTTTCGGCTTCTGTATTGCTTTTGATTTTGACTCGCTCTGACACCGTATTGCTCCACACTTTGTGGATTCCACAGAGGGACCAGACCATACCTTACTTTGGCCGATTTCATAGTCACACTTCAATGGGAATGGCTGAACAAAACATAAAAATGCTGGAGGAACTCAGCGGGTCAGTCAGGCAGAATCCGTGGTGGGAATGAGCACCCAACGTTTCGGGTCTGAAGAACGCCCCTGACCCGAACGATTGTCTGTTCATTTTTGCTCCACAGATGCTGCCTGACCAGAAACGTAACCTATCCATATTCTCCAAAGATGTTGCCTGACCTGCACTTGGTGTCCTTTGTTCTATATTCAGATGATGCCTGACCCACTCAGTTCCTCCAGCACTTTGTGTTTTGTTCAAGATTCCAGCATCTGCAGTTCCTTGGGTCGACAATAGACAGCATGCAAGACAGCACGGTGACGCAGCGGTAGAGTTGCTGCTTTACGGCGCTTACAGCGCCAGAAACCCGGGTTTGATCCCGACTATGGGGTGCTTACCTGTACAGAGTTTGTACGTTCTCCCCGTGACCTGCGTGGGTTTTCTCCGAGATCTTCAGTTTCCTCCCACACTCCAAAGACGTACAGGTTTGCAGGCTAATTGGCTTGGCGTAAATGTAAATTGTCCCTAGTGTGCAGGATAGTGTTAATGTGCGCGGGGATCGCTTGTCGGCACGGACTCGCTGGGCCGAAGGGCCTGTTTCCGCGATGTATCTCTAAACTGAACTAAACTAAATAGGAATGGTTGGTGCCTTTAACCACAGCCCAAAAACTCCAGGCATTTGTTAATAGTTATTATGAAGACAGCCACAAAGTTGTTCCACGTGGGAAAAAAGCCGTCCACACAACCATCATGACACATGTGGCCTGAATGCCCTCCCCAATCTCACTGTAGCTAATTGGGTGAATCAGGCATTGTGCTGTTGTCATCTCCGATGTGCTTTCTCTGTGCATTCCTGAGGCAGCAATGTTTAATTTATTAATTTGGAGCAGATAAACTTCATTCTTGGTGGGCTGGAAATGATTACTGGCATCAGCTGTCCCTTCAGCCACCCTCCTTTGATCAGAAGTGGAGATGCCTGCCTGAGATACTATTGTGGCGTCACAGGGAACAGCAGATGCTGGAACCTTGAGCAAAACACAAAGTGCTGGAGGAACTCAGCGGGTCAGGCAGCATCTGTGGAGGAAGTGGGCAGGCCCTGTTTCGAGTCGGGACACCTTTTCAGACTGCCTTCTTCATCTGTCCATGCTGAAAAAGGGTCCCGACCCGAAACGTCACCCATTCCTTCTTTCCAGCGATGCTGCCTGTCCTACTGAATTACTCCAGCTTTTTGTGTCTATCTTCTCCATCTGTCCATTCTGAAGAATGATCCCGACCCAAAACATCACCTGTTCATTCCCTCCACAGATGCTGCCTCACCCACTGAGTTCCTTGAGCACTGTGTGTTTTGCTTTAAATTGTGTTCTGTTCTGTTCCATTCCTCAGCTTCTCAGAACATGTAATTGCTTGTGGCTAGATAGCAAGTTAGAATAGGTCCTTTCAGAGGGTTAGTACAGGCATGATGCATGAATGGCTTTCCTCAAATTTGCATGGTTCCTTCAGTTTTGTTTAGTTTAGTTTAGAGATACAGCGCGGAAACAGGCCCTTCGGCCCACCCAGTCCGGACCGGCCGGCGATCCCCGCACATTAACACTACCTTAGACACGCTAGGTATCTATTCACAAAATGCTGGAGTAACTCAGCAGGTCAGGCAGCATCTCAGGAGAGAAGGAATGGGTGACGTTTCGGGTCGAGACCCTTCTTCAGACTGGAGCTACTTCAGACTACTTCTTCATCAGTCTGAGTGTAGGGAGTGTAAAAGTGGGATAACAGAGAACGAGTGTGAACGGGTGATTGATGATCAATGTGGACTTGGTGGGCCGATGGGCCTGTCTCCACGCAGTATGTCTAAACTAAACTAAACTAAACTAAACTAAACTTGACAACAGTAAACCTATACCAATACTGATAAATGATGCACACTGAGTTCAATTTAGTTTATTGTCACGTGTACCGAGGTACAGTGAAAAGCTTTTGTTGCGTGCTAACCAGTCAGCGGAGGGACAAAACATAATTACAATCGAGCGTTCCACCGTGTACAGATACATGATAAGAGAAATAGCATGACTAACGTTTAGTGCGAGATGAAATCCAGTTGTAGTTCGATCAAAGATAGTCCGACCGTCTCCAATGAGGTAGATATTAGCTCAGTAGTATAAGAAAATATAGCTGCAGATGCTGGTACAAATCGATTTATTCACAAAATGCTGGAGTAACTCAGCAGGTCAGGCAGCATCGGATGCTGCCTGACCTGCTGAGTTACTCCAGCATTTTGTGAATAAATAGATAGTAGCTCAGGCCAGCTCTCTAGTTGTTAGTTTAATGTTTCAGTTTCAGTTTAGTTTATTGTCAGGTGTCGTACAGTGAAAAGCTTTTTGTCGTGTGCTAACCAATGGTTCAGTTCAGTTCATTTGCCTGGTAAACGGCTGGGAAGAAACTGTCCCTGAATCCGGTGGTGCGCGTTTTCATGCTTCTATACCTTTTGCCCGATGGGAGGGGAGAAGAGGGAGTGACCGGGATGAGAACTGTCCTTAATTATGCCGAGGCATACATTAATTAGCTTGGTATAAATTTAAATTGGCCCCAGTGTGAGTTGGATAAAAATCACCCCTCGAAAATCAGCCCCGAAACATCATCTATCTGTGTTTTCCAGTGATGCTAGCCTGTAAGAGGATTCCCAGCTGTTTTCCACAGGCCTGTGTGACAGATGACCCCTTCAATTTGTGACTCGGGGGAAAATCAATGCAAAAGAAAACATGTGGAGCCCACGTGCTGTTTTGAAGCCGAGGACACAGAACTCTTGTGTGCTCCAGGGCCATAGCTCCCCACCCACAGATCTGCCCGGCCTGATTGGGAGACAAACGAGGTCAGGTGTGGGTCAGTGGGCATTAACTCAGGCCATTGTCCATCGGGAGAAGATCACATCCTCCTGCCTTTCTTCTGCATTCTAACAGATGAGCACAAGTGACCGAACGGGCAATGCTGGGGGCTTTCTTCTGCCATTTAAGGTCTTTCATTAAAAGGTTAAACAGGGGTTAAAGCAAAGAAAAAGGCCCTCCGCCCAATGACCGCACTGGCAAGGCCATGTCAGCGGTGACCTTTCAGGTCATAGTGCAGCCTTCCCTGGGAGAGTGGCACGCTTTCTCTTTGTCCCACTCTGATTATGAACCCTTCGCGTGTTCATCAGGACCAACGCTGGGTACATCAACAACTCAAGCTATTCAAAACATTTCGAAGCCAACCACAAAGGCATCTCGTTGGACTGACCTTTGCTAGTCTCCAGTCAGCACACCTTGGGCGTGTAACGGCGGCTAAATATTGTTCCACAATCTTTCTCTTTGTTCTGCTCCGCCTGCTCCTACAGGTACCTTTGTGTTACCTGTCGTCTTCCGCTGACAACATCCAGTTCCCGCAGCTGCAGAAACTTCTTCCCGCAAATATTGCGCGACTGCGGCCGTTAAAAAGACCGGATGTAGGAGCAGCGGCTCGCCATTCGGCCTATTGAGCCTCGGGTCGAGAATGATCCAAATAATCTCTGCTGTGCAGGAAGGAACTGCAGATGCTGGTTTACACTGAAGATAGGAGTAACTCAGCGGGTCAGGCAGCATCTCTGGAGAAAAGGAATAGATGATGTTCTGGGTTGAGGCCCTTCTTCAGACTGCCTCGACCCAAAACATCTCCTTTTCTCCAAAGATTGCAGGTTGGCACGGGCTCGATGGGCCAAAAGTCCCTTTTCCAACCTGCATCTCTAACGTCTAAAGTTTAAAGTTAAAGGCAAGCTCAAATTGACAGTGGGTATTGGTAGTGGATTATTATTGCTACGTGAAGTGCGATACAGTGAGAAGTTCTGTTTGTGTGCTGTACGATCAAATCATATTATACCTGTGTACAATCATGCCAGTACAATCTGCAAATTATTGTGGCCTTGGGCAGAGCAGTTGCCAAACCAAGTTGTGATTCATGTCAAAAGGATGATTTCGACGTCGAAGTTGGCGAGAGTCATTGGAGACAAACAGGGTCAGTCTCAAGAAGGGTCTCGACCCGAAATGTCACCCATTCCTCCTCTCCAGAGTTACTGCCTGTCCCACTGAGTTACTCCAGCATTTTGTGTCTATCTTCAGAGAGAAGTTTGCCCTTGGGGCATTTGAGTGTCGGATCTTGCTTCTGAAATTGCCCGCAGGTCGCTCAACAGGTCCACGGACGGTGACGGCTGGAGGCCCTGCAGCAGCCTGGGGCTCGCCTGGATCAGGAGCCACTAATCAGAACTAGAGCCTGGACTCGATTTTAAAAATGGTGCCAAAACATAGTGCCTCTTGCATGCGGGCTCAGTGAACTATTTCTGTACACTTTGCTAATCGGGATGTGCTTAGGTATGGGAATACTCTGCTGGACTGTTTATAAGAAAAGTATTTTATGTTCATAAATTCATAAGTTCTAGGAGCAGAAGTCAAGCCTACTCCACCATTCAATCATGGCTGATCTATCTTTTCCTCTCAACCCCATTCTCCTGCCTTTTCCACATAACCCCCCGACACCTGCATTAATCGTCAATCTCCGCCTTAAAAATACCCAATGACTAGGCATGCACTAACGTCTGTGGCAATGAATTCCACAGATTCACCACCTTCTGACTAAAGAAATTCCTCCTTATCTCCTTTCTAAAGGTTAAGTCCATTTAACCTGAGGCTATGGCCTTTGGTCCTGGACTCTGTCACCAGTGGAAACATCCTCTCCACACCCACCCTACCCAGGCCTTTCTTTCACTATTCGATAAGTTTCAACGAGGTCCTCCCTCATTCTGCTAAACTCCAGCGAGGACAGGTCAAGGGCCGCCAAACGCTCATCATATGTGAGCCCACTCATTCATAGAAACATAGAAACATAGAAAATAGGTGCAGGAGCAGGCCATTCGGCCCTTCGAGTCTGCACCGCCATTCAATATGATCATGGCTGATCATCCAACTCAGTATCCTGTACTTGCCTTCTCTCCATACCACCTGATCCCTTTAGCCACAAGGGCCACATCTAACTCCCTCTTAAATATAGCCAATGAACTGGCCTCAACTACCCTCTGTGGCAGAGAATTCCACAGATGAAAAAAAACTCTGTGTGAAAAAAAACGTTCTCATCTCGGTCCTAAAAGACTTCCCCCCTTATCCTTAAACTGTGACCCCCCTTGTTCTGGACTTCCCCAACATCGGGAACAATCTTCCTGCTTCTAGCCTGTCCAACCCCTTAAGAATTTTGTACGTTTCTATAAGATCCCCTGGGATTCCTGGGATCGTTCTCGTAAACCTTCTCCAATGCCAGCGCGTCCTTCCTCCGATACGGGGCCCAAAACCGCTCACAATACTATTTCACTGTGCATTGTCACATGTGGCTGTGAAGCACCATTGAACTTATTGCGCCGGTTTTCTCTTTGCAACCGGATATTTGTCTGAGGGGAACAGGTCAAACATTAGATCCCAGACATACAGAGTCTTCTTCAAAGCAACATCTAACCCAGGAGCCCCGGAAACCTCCAAAGGCTTGTGGCCGCCCCTCATGTGCACGTTGGCTAATCTATTCCTGACAGTTGTTCAATCCAAATGCGTAGGAAGGAACTGCAGATGCTGGTTTACCCCGAAGATAGACACAAAACGCTGGAGTAACCCAACGTCTGAAGGAACATCACCCATTCCTTCTCCCCAGAGTTGCTGCCTGTCCCGCTGAGTACCTCCGGCATTTTGTGTCTATCTTAGTTGTTCAGTCTATTTGGCCACAAACAAGCCCTCTCTCTCTCTTGTCAAGGACTCATGCCGATAGAAGTAATCTCTTCCTTTATTTCGTGCCCTTCCTTACTCTCGCAAGCTCTTTTCACCTGTTTAACCTTTGGATACCAGACAAAGTGCCATAATATAAGAAAATAACTGCAGATGCTGGTACAAATCGAAGGTATTTATTCACAAAATGCTGGAGTAACTCAGCAGGTCAGGCAGCATCTCAGGAGAGAAGGAATGGGCAACGTTTCGGGTCGAGACCCTTCTTCAGTGTCGACCCGAAACGTCGCACATTCCTTCTCTCCTGAGATGCTGCCTGACCTGCTGAGTTACTCCAGCATTGTGTGAATAAATACCAGACAAAGTGCCGGTCGGCGTGGACCGCCCCACCCACCCACCCACCCACCCCCCGCTGAGCTCCTCCACAAGATCGAACCATATCAAAAATAGAAAATGATTTGAAATGAATGGATGTTCTGTCTTTCGTGATTCAGAAAGGAATGTCTGCAATGTTTGTTCACCTTTCTGTGTGGGTTCACCCTCCAGTGACCGAGGGCCTTTGAACATGTCCGTGCTGACACGGGTTTCCCCTGAGCCACGGCAAAACAGGAAAGGAAGCTATTTCAAGGCTCTTTAAACAGCGTTTTGCCGGGGATTCAGTGATCTTACGCCAATAATCCACGCAATTGAATTAAATATAGCACTTCCCACAGACTTGGTTTAAATACCAGGAGCAAAGCCCACCTTCCCACTTTATTTTGGATTCGTTTTGTGAGTTTTGTCAGCACATGAATCTACTTTTTTATTTTTTTTCCTCGCTGCTTCTGAAGTTTCTTTGAGTTGACATTCACTTTGGTGCCTGGCACAAGTCATCCAGTTCCTGATCTGACCTCCCCTGATCAGGTTGTGGTGGGTGCTAGAACTCTCTCCCTACCTCTTTATCTCTCACAGTAAACATCCTTCTTTCTTTCTGTCTTTCTCTCTTTCTTTCTCTTTCTTTCTTTCTCTCTCTTTTTCTCCCTTTCTCACTCTCTTCCTCTCTCTGGTTTCTCATTTCCCCCCATCTTTTCTCTCTCCCTTTCCCTCTCCTCTCGTTCTCTCTCTTTCTTTCTTTATCTCCCTTCTCTCTTTCTCTTTATTGGTCACTTTCATGTTCTTTATCCCTTTCTTTCCCTTTTTTCCTCTATTTACATCTTTCCCCTCTTCCCTCTCACTCTCTCATTCGCTCTCTCTCTTTTTCTTTTTCTCTCTTTATTTCTCACTCTCTCTTTCTCTCCATTCTCTCTCCATTCTCTCTCTCTCTCTCTCTCTCTCTCTCTCTCTCTCTCTCTCTCTCTCTCTCTCTCTCTCTCTCTCTCTCTCTCTCTCTCTCTCTCTCTCTCTCTCTCTCTCTCTCTCTCTTCCCCTCTCTCCCCCTCTCAATCCCTCTCCCTTCCTCTCCCTCCCTCTCCCTTTCTCTCTCTCTCCCTCCCTCTCTCCCCCTCCCTCCCTCTCCCTCCCTCTCCCTCCCTCTCCCTCCCTCTCCCTCCCTCTCCCCCCTCTCCCCCCCTCTTCCCCCCTCTCCCCCCCCTCTCTCCCCCTCTCTCTCCCTCTCTCTCCCTCCCTCTCCCTCTCCCTCTCCCTCCCTCTCCCTCTCTCTCCCTCTCTTTCTTTCACACTTTACTCCCCCCTCTGTGGCCTTTTTCTCCCTGTCTCATTCATGTTTTTTCTCTCCACCGCGTTTCCTCATTTTTAATTTCCTTTTCGTTCTCCCTCACTCTCCTTCCAATGAGCCGTACAAAGTTTCACCACATGTTGCACTGCTTGTATCAAGTTACAGGAAAGATGCAAGTAGTTTATCTCCAACAAGTGCCGAATGAGGGGTGTGCCACAGTGGTGCAGCGGTAGAGTTACAATAGACAATAGACAATAGGTGCAGGAGGAGGCCATTCGGCCCTTCGAGCCAGCACCGCCATTCAATGTGATCATGGCTGATCATTCTCAATCAGTACCCCGTTCCTGCCTTCTCCCCATACCCCCTGACTCCGCTTTTCCTAAGCTGCCTTAGAGTGCCAGAGACCCGGTTTGATCCTGACTATGGGGTGCTGTCTGTACGTAGTTTGTATGTTCTTCCCTGTGACCGCGTGGGTTTTCTCTGGGTGCTCCGGTTTCCTCCCACACTCCAAAGACGTACAGGTTTGTCGGTTAATTGGCTTCGGTAAAAAATTGCAAATTACCCCTCGTGTGTAGGATCGTGTACGAGGTGATTGTTGGTCGGCACAGACTCGGTGGGCCGAAGGGCCTTTTTCCGCGCTAGATCTCTAAAGTCTAAAGTCTAAAGAATGCCAGGCAATAGGAATGCCGTCAAGAGAACGTTCAGGTCTCTGCGGAGAAGCCGGCCAGCTTTGTTCTCAAAGGTAACTCGGGGTCGAACCAAGAACGCCGCGGCCCCACGCCTCCAACTTGCAGTTCAGTGACATTGCATTTTAACAATGATTTTGACCCCGACACTTGAACTGAAGTTGGCAAACATTGCGCAGATTTATTTTAACAAACAGAATTCTCCCGTTGACGGGCAGGGCTGGCTGGGCTGATGCCTTCCTCCCGCTCTGCTCTGAGGGGCCTGGGTAATTGTTGCTTAGCTAACAGTTTCCCGCTGCCAAATGTTCTACCTTTAAAGAGAATCGGATAATCCCCCAGTTTCTCCCGACAATAGCTGCTCGGAGCAGAAAGGGCACACAAAGGACGAATGCCAGGAGGTAATCCTGCTCAACCGTAACTCAATTGGACACTTCCTGAGGAAGCAAGGTGAAAGGAAGAATGTTTTTTGCATGCAGCCAGCATTCAAAATGGTCGCTGAAATCCTTGGACTCGTTCATGGTGACTATCGAGTTGGCACAACAGTGAACAGTACCTTCTTAAGGAGGCATTCATGATGAGGTTTGCCTTTCAACTGGAGTCAGGGGCAGCCTCTTAATGCTCAGGTTACAGTCATGGAGTCAGACAGCATAGAAACAGGCCCTTCGGCCCAACTTTCCCATGCCGACCAGCATGCCCAATCTTCACTAGTCCCACCTGCCTGCATTTGGCCCATATCTCTCTAAACCTTAGGTAGACGCAGAATGCTGGAGTAACTCAGCGGGTCAGGCAGCATCTCAGGAGAGAAGGAATGGGTGACGTTTCCGGTCGAAACCCTTCTTCAGACTGACCCGCTGAGTTACTCCAACATTTTGTGTCTACCTCCGATTTAAACCACCCATTTGCAGTTTTTGTTTCCTGCATATCTCTCTAAACCTTTCCTATTATCATATCATATCATATATATACAGCCGGAAACAGGCCTTTTCGGCCCACCAAGTCCGTGCCGCCCAGCGATCCCCACACATTAACACTATCCTACACCCACTAGGGACAATTTTCACATTTACCCAGCCAATTAACCTACATACCTGTACGTCTTTGGAGTGTGGGAGGAAACCGAAGATCTCGGAGAAAACCCACGCAGGTCACGGGGAGAACGTACAAACTCCTTACAGTACAGCACCCGTAGTCAGGATCGAACCTGAGTCTCCGGCGCTGCATTTGCTGTAAAGCAGCAACTCTACCGCTGCGCTACCGTGCCGCCTACCGCTACCGTACCGTATTCATCCACTGGCCTATAGACAAAGAATGCCAGAGTAACTCACCGGGTCAGGCAGCATCTCTGGAGAAAAGGAATACGTGACTTTTCGGGTCGAGGCCCTTCTTCAGAAGGAGGGTTTCGACCTGAAACATCATCTATTCCTTTTCTCCAGAGGTGTTGCCTGACCCACTGAGTTACTCCAACACTTTGTGTTTATCTTCGGTGTAAACCAGCATCTGCAGTTCCTTCCTACACATGCACCTGTCTAAATGTTTTTTAAACGTTGTGATGGTACATTGCCTCAACTACCTCCTCCGGCAGCTCGTTCCATACACCCACCAACCTTTGTGTAAAAAAAGTTGTGTCAAAAAAAAAAAGAAAGAAAGATCAAGCAAAACGCAAAGTGTTGGAGGAACTCAATGGGTCAGGCAGCATCTGTGGAAGGAATGGGCAGCCCACATTTTGGTCAAGAAACGTCCCGACCCAAAACACTGTCTGTCCTTTTCCTCCCCATAAGCTGCATGACCCGCTAAGTTTCTCCAGCACTTTGTGTTTTCCTTGATATTTCTTGAGTATTATTAAGGGATTGGACACACTAGAGGCAGGAAACATGTTCCCGATGTTGGGAGAGTGAAGAACGAGGGGCCACAGTTTAAGAATAAGGGGTAGGCCATTTAGAACGGAGATGAGGAAAAACTTTTTCACTCAGAGAGTTGTAAATCTGTGGAATTCTCTACCTCAGAAGGCAGTGGAGGCCAATTCTCTGGATGCTTTCAAGAGAGAGCTAGATAGAGCTCTTAATGATAGCAGAGTCAGGGGGTACGGGGAGAGGGCAGGAACGGGTACTGATTGTGAATGATCAGCCATGATCACATTGAATGGCGGTACTGGCTCAAAGGGCCAAATGGCCTACTCCTTCACCTATTGTCAATTGTCTATTTTTGTAACCCACCATTGTATATTCTTCACAAAATGCTGGAGTAACTCAGCAGGTCAGGCAGCATCTCAGGAGAGAAGGAATGGGTGACGTTTCGGGTCGAGACCCTTCTTCAGACTGAGATGCTGCCTGACCCGCTGAGTTACTCCAGCATTTCATGAATAAATACCTTCGATTTGTACCAGCATCTGCAGTTATTTTCTTATATATTGTATATTCTTCTGCACAGAAACGCAAGGAACTGCAGACGCTGGTTTACAAAAAAAACACACACAAAGTACTGGAGTAACTCAGCAGTTCAGGCAGCATCTCTGGAAGTCAGGGATGAGTGAAGGGTCGGGTTGGGAATGATTTCCGCTGCTTAGTGCTGACATCGAGAGCCCTCTGTGAATGAGTCCCTGTTGAAGTCGGTCATCTAATGTCCTCATCCCTTTATTCCTTTAACTAATCTCATCGCGAATTCCCAGGGCTGTCCACAGCTGCAGCAGCAAATGAATTAGTTCACCCCTTTCAGGAGGAAAGAAAAGGCTTCTTCTGTGAAAGGGGACTATCGGGAAAGGCAGGGTGGGACGTGAGGAATGCCGAGGCAGGGCGGGACATCGGGGAACTGATTGGAACTCTTCAGGAACCAGTCCCTTGTACAGAGGGTGAAAGAGATTTCACCGACAAGCCCTCCATTCCCTACCACCCCTCCACCCCTCCTCCAGCCCCCCCCCAGACTAGACACGGTGGGTGCCCTTAACTCCATATGGTCCCAGTGACTGGTGATGTTTAGTACTGTGAGAAGCCACATTGCTGACATCTGGAGGGGCGGCATGGGACATCAGACGTTGCCGTGGTAACCGTCCACCAAAGCTGCCAAACAGCTGGGCCTCCAACAAGAGGCTGCCTTAACTCAAAGCTGGAACAGGTTTTCTTGGCATCTGTTAACCCGCGCCGTCTCCCAGCATCTCTGGAGGAAAGGAATAGGTGGCGTTCTGGGTCGGGACCCTTCTTCAGGGCTGAAAGACAGAGCAGGCCAGAACAGTCCAAAGGCATAAGAAAATAACTGCAGATGCTGGTACAAATCGATTTATTCACAAAATGCTGGAGTAACTCAGCAGGTCAGGCAGCATCTCGGGAGAGAAGGAATGGGTGACGTTTCGGGTCGAGACCCTTCTTCAGACTGATGTCGGGGGTGGGACAAAGGAAGGATATAGGTGGAGACAGGAAGATAGAGGGAGATCTGGGAAGGAGGAGGGGAAGGGAGGGACAGAGGAGCTATCTGAAGTTGGAGAAGTCGACGTTCATACCACCGGGCTGCAAACTGCCCAGGCGAAATATGAGGTGCTGTTCCTCCAATTTCCAGCGGGCCTCACTATGGCACTGGAGGAGGCCCATGACAGAGAGGTCAGACTGGGAATGGGAGGGGGAGTTAAAGTGCTGGGCCACCGGGAGATCAGTTGCGTTAATGCGGACCGAGCGCAGGTGTTCAGCGAAGCGATCGCCGAGCCTGCGCTTGGCTTCGCCGATATAAATAAGTTGACATCTAGAGCAGCGGATGCAATAGATGAGGTTGGAGGAGGTGCAGGTGAACCTCTGTCTCACCTGGAAAGACTAGGGAAAGGCATGCGGGTTTGCAGGTTAATTGACCACTGTAAACTGCCCCTCGTGTGTAGAGAGTGGATGAGAATGTGGGATTACATGGAACTAGTGTGAACAGGCGATCAATGGTCGGCATGGACTCGGTGGGGCACAGGGGTCTGTTTGCCTGCTGTATTTTTCAATCACATCTCCTCCAGCTACATTTTAAATGTGCAAAGTGTGGACTCGGTGGGCCCGTGTGCATGCTATACCTCTAAACTAAACTAATAAGGGGGAGGTTTGAAACTATGGATGAATGTTTTAATATTCAAGGTGTTGCTGAACTGGGAGTGTGTACAGGTCAGTGAGTACGGAGAAGGCCAGGATGAAGTGTGGAGGAAGGAACTGCAGATGCTGCTTTAAGTCAAGTCAAGTCCAGTCAATTTTATTTGTATAGCACATTTAAAAACAACCCACGTTGACCAAAGTGCTGTACATCAGTTCAGGTACTAAGAAACGAACATACAATGGCACACAAACATAACAGCACATACATAAACAGTTCACAGCGCCCCCTCAGAGGGCCTCAAACGCTAGGGAGTAGAAATAGGTTTTGAGCCTGGACTTAAAGGAGTCGATGGGAGGGGGCAGTTCTGATGGGGAGAGGGATGCCGCTCCACAGTCTAGGAAATAGACACAAAAAGCTGGAGTAACAGGCAGCATCCCTGGAGTCTCGACCCGAAACATCACCCATTCCTTCTTTCCAGGGATGCTGCCTTACTGAGGCCGAATTATTTGTGTCTATCGAAGGCCAGGATGAATCAGACAAGGGCTGCATGGCTTTGGGTGACATCAAACCTTCAGGAGCTTGGAGATTAAAAATGCTTCAATATATCAAAATCACTCTCCCACCTTCTTGTAACTGCCCCGCACTGATGTTTATGGTTAGAAAATCGTAGGCTGGAATTATGTTTGTGGGTTAATTGGATTGGGTAAAATTGTAAATTCAGTTCAGTTCGGTTTAGTATATTGTCATGTGTACCGAGGTACAGTGCAAAGTTTTTGTTGCTGCTCCTGGTGTGTAGGATGGTGCTAGTGTACGGGGTGATCACTGGTAGATGGGTTCACCTGCACTGCCCTACGGCTTGCCTGCAGTCTGTTTGACTTTTGTGTTTTTTGTTGTTTTTTGTCTTAATTGTAGTGTTTGGATATGATTTTGTGGTGTTTTTTTGTGGTTGTGTGTTATGTGGGGGGGGGGGGGGGGGATGAGGGGAAACTGTAAAATTGTCTCTTCTGAACGGAGACGCGACCTTTGTTTCTGGGTCGTGTCTCCATTCCCGCTGCCGCCTACCATTGGCCAAACACCTGGAGCTTGCGGCCTCCAGCTGGGACCACCTGGGGCTCTGGTTTGCAGACCCCGCGGACTGGACTCACCATCTGCGAAGCTGGCTGCCTTCGGAGGCTGCGGGAGTGGCTGCGACTCGTCTCCAGGCCGCGGGCCGCGTGGACGTCGGAAGCTCGCAGGCCCTGCCCTGGGTGGGGGCCGACATCGGGAGCTGCGGCAGCGGCAGCGTCTTCACCCGCCCCAAATCGCGGGGCTTGGGTCAGCCCACCGCAGACCTATCACCGTCCGGCGAGGCATGGAACAGGCCGCGGGATTTTCTCTGCCCGGCGGGGGCTTCAATGTCGGGAGCCACGACCGCCCCGACTTGGCGAGTTCAACAGCCTGACCACGGGAGAAGACAATACAATACAATACAATACAATATATCTTTATTGTCATTGTACCAGGGGTACAACGAGATTGGGAATGCGCCTCCCATACGATGCAATAATTTAATTAATTTAGACAACAGCAACCCAATGAAACAATTGTAACAGTTTTAGACAGGATAAAGTGCAAGTTGATCTGTGCCGGATCGCTGTGTGATGTGACCATCCGGCTCAGCAGGACTGGTTCATAGCAGCTATGGCCCTGGGGATGAAGCTGTTCCTGAGTCTGGAGGTGCGGGCGTAGAAGGCCTTGTATCGTCTGCCCGATGGAAGGAGTTCGAACAGACTGTTGCAGGGGTGTGAGACGGCAGGGGAAGAGAAAAGACATTGTGGCCTTCCATCACAGTGAGGAGGTGACTGGAGGAGACTCACTGTGATGGATGTTTCTTTTTGTTTGGTGTTGTTTTATGATTGTGTGTGTTATTGCATATTTTTATTGCTCTTATTGTCGGCACGAATTCGGTGGGCTGTTCCTGTGCTATATCTCTAAACTAAACTAAATGTCGCTGTTCTAGTCTGAAATCTGCTTCCACAGAAGTCAGTGGAACTGCAGTTGACTTCTCTGTCGGTGCCTCATGTCCAAGGTTGGGAAATATTCCTGGTGCCTTAAAGGGAACAAATGGATGAAGACAGGCATCTGGCAACAGAGGGACCGTGGATCAGTGCTTCCATTGCAAGTGGTAAGTCTGCCTGGGGAACCTTGCATGGGTGTGTGGCGCCCTCATGTGGTCTTGTGACATATAAACCATCATCTTCAGAGGTAGTGGATTCATCAGAAGTAGTGGTGGCAGGGTGGCGCAGTGGTAGAATTGATGCCTTACAGCGCCAGAGTCCCGCGTTCGATCCTGACTACGAGTGCCGTCTGTACGGAGTTTGTACGTTCTTCCCCTGACCTGCGTGGGTTTTCTCCGGATGCTCCGGTTTCCTCTCACACTCCAAAGACGCACAGGTTTGTAGGCTAATTGGATTGGTAAAATTGTAAATTGGCCCTAGTGTGTGTGGGATGGCTGGTCGGCATGGACTCGGTGGGCCAAACGGCCTGTTTCCGCGATGTATCTCTAAATTAAGACCTAAACTAAACTAAATACTAAATACACAAGTAACTCACAGGGCTTAGGTTTATTATTATCACGTGCACTGAGGTACAGTGAAAAACTTTGTTTCGCATGCTAGCCAAACAGATTAAATATACCAAACATAAATACAATCAAGTCAAACTCAATGACAATAGAGCAAAGGGGAAGATAGAGAGTGCAGTATATAGTTCTCAACTTTGAAGTGCATCAGTTACATTGAGGATATTTATTCACAAAATGCTGGAGTAAGTCAGCAGGTCAGGCAGCATCTCGGGAGAGAAGGAACGGGCGACGTTTAAGGTCGAGACCCTTCTTCAGTCTGAAGAAGGGTCTCGACCCGAAACGTCGCCCATTCCTTCTCTCCTGAGATGCTGCCAGACCTGCTGAGTTACTCCAGCATTTTGTGAATAAATACCTTCGATTTGTACCAGCATCTGCAGTTATTTTCTTACACGACCAGTTACATTGAGGAAGCCAGTGAACACAATGGGGTGGAGATTTAGTTTGGTGTTAAGTATTAGTTTGGTGATGCAGCATATAGACGGGCCCTTCGGCCCACCGAGTCCACGTCAACCATTGGTCACCCGTTCACACTAGTTCCATGTTATCCCACTTTCGCATCCACTCCCGACACACTAGAGGCAATTTACTGAGGTCAATTACTTACAAACCCCGTACATTTTCGGGGTGCGGGGGGCAACACCCAGAGCACCAGAAAGGGACCCCACGTGGTCACAGGGAAGAAGATGCAATCTCCACATAGGCAGCAGCTGAGGACAGGATCATACCTGGGTTTCTGGCGCTGTGAGGCAGCAGCTCTACCAGCTGTGACACTGTGCCACCCCTGAATTGAACAGTACCCTGGCTTATGGAAGGACCATTCGGAACCCTGATGACAGAGGGGAAGAAGCTGATCCAGAGTCTGGATGTGTGCACTTTAAGCTTCTGCACCTTCCAGGCAGGAGCAGGGAGAGGAAGGAATGACTGGGATGGGTCAATAGACAATAGACAATAGGTGCAGGAGTAAGCCATTCGGCCCTTCGAGCCACCACCACCATTCAATGTGATCATGGCTGATCATTCTCAATCAGTACCCCGTTCCTGCCTTCTCCCCATACCCCCTGACTCCGCTATCCTTAAGAGCTCTATCCAGCTCTCTCTTGAATGCATTCAGAGACTTGGCCTCCACCGCCTTCTGAGGCAGTGAATTCCAAAGATTCACAACTCTCTGACTGAAAAAGTTTTTCCTCATCTCCGTTCCAAATGGCCTACCCCTTATTCTTAAACTGTGGCCCCTGGTTCTGGACTCCCCCAACATTGGGAACATGTTTCCTGCCTCTAACGTGTCCAACCCCTTAATAATCTTGTATGTTTCGATAAGATCCCCTCTCATCCTTCTAAATTCCAGTGTATACAAGCCTAGCCGCTCCAGTCTTTCAACATACGACAGTCCCGCCATTCCAGGAATTAACCTAGTCTTACATTATGTGTGCTGCTTTTCCGAGACATAGAGGCAAGGGTGGGGAGTATGGTCTGTGTGATGGACTGTACTACATCCACAACTTTCTACAATGCCTTGGAGTCTTGGACAGAGCTGTTCCCAAACCAAGCTTGAGATGCAAGCCGACAATATGAAATGTATGGTGAACTCAGCAGGTCAGACAGCATCTGTGGAGGGAAATGGACCGGTGAAGTTTCGGGTTGGGACCCTCCTTCAGACTGAATGTATTATGGGGGGGGGGGGAGCAGCTGGAAAAAAGAGTTGTGGCGTTTCAAAGCCTGGCAAGTGATGGGTGGATACAGGTGAGGAGAGTTTGTTTGGCAGATGGGTGGAGTGTGTGACAAAGGCTAGACGAAGAGGAGGAGGCAGAACGGTGTCAGATAAGGAGGAGGAATGGAATAATAAAGGCAGAGGGAGGGATACAGGTGAAAGGGGAGGGAAAAGAGGGTGAATAATAGAGAAATGAGTGACTCAGGAATGGGAGATGAACGTACCTGAAGGAGGAGAAATTTAGTTTAGAGACACAGCGCGGAAACAAGCCCTTTCGGCCCACCGGGTCCACGCCGACCAGCGATCCCCGCACATTAACACTATCCTATACCCACTAGGGACAATCTTCACATTTACCCAGCCAATTTACCTGCAAACCTGTACGTCTTTGGAGTGTGGGAGGAAACCGAAGATCTCGGAGAAAACCCACGCAGGTCACGGGGAGAACGTACAAACTCCGTAAAAAACGGCACCCGTAGTCGGGATTGAACCCGGGTCTCCGGCGCTGCATTCGCTGTAAGGCAGCAACTCTACCGCTGTTCCACCGTGCCGCCCGCAATGGGCAGGGTAAGTGGGGCAGGATAGTGACAGAAATATATGCACGCTGGAGTGGGGGCAGGTAAAAGAGAGAGGACATAGGTGGGTATGATTTGAAATTGGAAAATTCAATGTTCATCCCATTGGGTTGTAATCTACCCGAGTGTAACGGAAGGTGCTGTTCCTCCATTTTGTGTGCGTCCTCACACTTGCAACGGAGGAGGCCCTGGACAGAAAGATGGCTGCCGGAAAGGGCAGTGGTTAAAATGGTTAGCAGCCGGGAGAACCAACTGGCCTTGGCGGACCCAGCACAAGGGTTTGTCGAAACGGTCGCCGAGTCTACCTTTGGTTTTGCCGATAATACAGGAGCCGTAACAAGAAAATCAATGTTAATCACTTCGCCTGTCAGTGGTCATAATGTTTTGGCTGAATGTATGGTATTATTGAATTGAATCGTTGAATTAGCTGAAGGAACGTTTTCTTTCACTTTCACTTTCATGCCACACCATGGCGCCCCAATCCCATTCCAGTTAACGAGATCCCACCAAGTTTGGAAACAAGTGTAGGAAGGCACTGCAGATGCTGGTTTAAAACCGCAAAGTGCTGGAGTAACACAGTGGGTCAGGCAGCATCTCAGGAGAGAAGGAACAGGTGACGTTTCATGCCGAGATCCTTCATCAGACTCATAAAGTCTTAAGTGCTTCACTGGAGAGAAGTGATGGGTGCCATTTCGGGTTGGGGCCCGTCTTAGTACTCAACCAGACGTTAATTCAGACTTCAGTCTGAAGAAGGGTCCCGACTTGAAAGGCCACCTATCCACTAACTCTGAGCCGCTGAGTTACTCCAGCATTTTGTGTCTATCTTTGATATGAACCAGCATTTGCAGTTCTTTTTTATTACACGTGGACAATGTGTTCCCTGTTGCCCCACAGCAGAAGCGTCCACGTCGCGGGGCTGGAAACTGGAACTGTCCTGAACTAAAACTGCTACCACCATCATCTATTGTACCAGTGATGGCTCCCACTGATTGTCGGCGGAAGCTTGCGCCCTTTTCAGGACGGACGATGACAGCGATGTAACATTTGAAACATGGACGATGGACACGAAAGAAGAAGAAGTATGTGTTCCCTCTCCAGAGAGGTCAGTCACCAAAGGGAGAAGATTCAGGGATGACTCGTGAATGTTGGAATCTTGAGCAAAAATGCAAACTCAGCGTGTCAGCTAGCATCTATGGAGAGGATGGATAGGCAACCTTTCAACCCTTCTTCAGACTGATTCAAGGTCTCAAGTCAGAGGATTCAAGAAAAAATGTCATGGTCTGGACATGTGGTAGATTAGAAACACTTTGCTCATTTAATATGTAGCTGGAGGAGATTTGATTGAAAGATACAGCATGGAAACGAGCCCATCAGCCCACCTCGTCCTCACTAGTTCTATGTTATCCCACTTTCTCATCCACTCCATACACACTAGGGGGCAGTTTACAGAGAGAGGCCAATTAATCCACAAACCCTCACGTCCTTTGGATGTGGGTGGAAACCGGAGCAGCCGGGAGGAGACCCACGCGGTCACGGGTGGAAGGTACAAACTCCACAAGGACAGTACCCGAGGTCAGGATGGAACCCGGGTCTCCGGCACTGTGAGCCAGAGGCTCTACCCGGGGCAGGGGGTCCCAGCCTTTTTCGTCCCGTTTACCCCTTTGCAACTTTTCGAAAATAAATTTACCCCCCCCCTGTTTTGTTCAGTAATTTGAGTTTACACTTCTACCATAATAAAGCAACCGACAAAGGGGACATTTTAAAATACTGTTTTTAACATTATTATTTTGTTCACATTTTACCCCCTGGGTAGGCGAAATTTACCCCCTGTGGGGTAAATATACCCCTGGTTGGGAACCCTTGCTCTATCGGCTGTGCACTGTGCCCCAAGGGATTCCACAACAAGAGCTAGGAAGTGGGACTGATCTCGGCCAGCATGGAAATGACGGGCCGAATGGTCTCCTTGTGGCTCGCAAATTTCTAGGATTAGTGGGGGTTAGTCACACGGGGGATGAATATTTCCTCCAGATGCTCACGTGCTGCCAAATATGGTTCAACAACCCGACGAGTAGGTTTAGTTTCCCAGTGTGTCATTGTGAGCTTCTCAGGACAAGTATCTCCATGTTCCAGTTTGCAGCAACGTTGTTGGTGTCTGTACAGCCCTACTCAAAGAGCTAAATGTTTGTTTAAACTTAGAATTATTTACCTCTGGAATCTCTGAGCTATTGCAACACCCTGGATATCTGTGAGTCTTCCGACATCGTTCGGATGCTGACACATCAACAGTGTTTCTACTGTCCAATCGGATAAAATTCCATTAGTTTTTAACATCAAATGCAGCTTTTATTTTTGTGATAGAATGTGTTGATGCATAGCAGCTCAATGATTCAATGGTACAATGACTCAATTATACTTTATAGAGTCATAGAGACATACAGTGTGCTAAGCAGGCCCTTTGACCCAACTTGCCCACACTGACTAACATGCCCCATTGACACTAGTCCCACCTGCCTGCATTTGGCCCATATCCCTTTAAACCTGTCCTATCCATGTACCTCTCTGATTGCTTCTTAAACGTTGCAATTGTCCCTGCCTCAACGACCTCCTCCGACAGCTCGTTGTGTGAAAAAGTTACCCCTCAGCTCCCTGGGTACAGTGAAAAGCGTATAGAAAGGATGTTGGTTTAGACTGAAGATAGACACAAAAAGCTAGAGTAACTCAGTGGGACGGACAGCATCCCTGGAGAAAAGGAATGGGTGACGTTTCAGGTCAAGACTCTTCTTCAGACTGAAGACGGTTCTCGACCTGAAACGTCACCTATTCCTTTTCTCCCGAGATGCTGCCTGACCTGCTGAGTTATTCCAGCTTTTTGTGTCTATCTGCAGTGAAAAACGTGTTTTGCCTACAATTCATTGCAATCTTACTATACAATCATATCCAAGCACACCCTAAGCATGAAGAATAGCAGATTATACTGAGGCAGGACACAAGAGTGGCCACATTTCCGGCACCAAATTGTATCCTTCAAGTTTCAAAGTTCTTAAAAACCTAAAGTCCAAAAAGTTAGAATCTAGATTGATGTACAACAGCCACATGCATCACGTTGGGTTTGAGTTGAGATGAGTTTGGTTTATTGTCACGTGTACCGAGGTACAGTGAAAAGCTTTTGATGCATGCTATCCAGTCAGTAGAAAGATAATACATGGTTACAAGTGGCGCAGCGGTAGAGTTGCTGCCTTACAGCGAATGCAGCGCCGGAGACTCAGGTTCGATCCTGACTACGGGCGCCGTCTGTACGGAGTTTGTACGTTCTCCCCGTGACCTGCGTGGGTTTTCTCCGAGATCTTCGGTTTCCTCCCACACTCCAAAGACGTACAGGTATGTAGGTTAATTGGCTGGGCAAATGTAAAAATTGTCCCTAGTGTGTGTAGGATAGTGTTAGTGTGCGGGGATCGCTGGGCGGTGCGGACTCGGTGGGCCGAAGGGCCTGTTTCCGCGCTGTATCTCGAAATCGAAATCGAAATCTAAATTGTGCCGTCCACAGTGTACAGATACATGATAAAGTGAAATGAAGTGAATAAAGTTTAGTGCAAGGTAAAGCCAGTAAAGTCCGATCAAAGATGGTCCAAGGGTCTCCACTGAGGTAGATGGTAGCTCAGGACTGCTCTCCACGTTGGTAGGATGGTTCCGAAGCCTGATAGCAGCTGGGAAGAAACTATCCCTGAATCTGGATGTGTGGGTTTTCGCACTTCTGTACTTGCCTGATGGGAGAGGGGAGAAGAGGGAGTGGCCGGGGTGAGACCTCATCCTTGATCATGCTGGTGGCCTTGCTGAGGCAGCGAGAGGTGTAAATGGTGTGAAATGAAACGTGAAATGTCGTGGGGGTGCTGCCATCTTGTTGTCTGAGGTTATCCACTTTGGTGGTAAGAGTAGGCAGGCAGATTATTATCTGAATGGTGTCAAGTAAGGGAAAGGGGACGTACAACGAGATCTGGGTGCCCTAGTGCATCAGTCACTGAAAGGAAGCATGCAGGTACAGCAGGCAGTGAAGAAAGCCAATGGAATGTTGGCCTTCATAACAAGAGGAGTTGAGTATAGGAGCAAAGAGGTCCTTCTACAGTTGTACCGGGCCCTGGTGAGACCGCACCTGGAGTACTGTGTGCAGTTTTGGTCTCCAAATTTAAGGAAGAATATTCTTGCTATTGACGGCCTGCAGTGTAGGTTCACTAGGTTAATTCCCAGAATGGCGTCTGTCGTATGTTGAAAGACTGGAGCGACTAGGCTTGTATACACTGGAATTTAGAATGATGAGAGGGGATCTTATTGAAACATATAAGATTATTAAGGGATTGGACACGTTAGAGGCAGGAAACATGTTCCCAATGTTGGGGGAGTCCAGAACCAGGGTCCACAGTTTAAGAATAAGGGGTAGGCCATTTAGAACGGAGATGAGGAAAAACTTTTTCACTCAGAGAGTTGTAAATCTGTGGAATTCACTGCCTCAGAAGGCGGTGGAGGCCAATTCTCTCTTCAAGAGAGACCTAGATAGAGCTCTTAAAGCTAGCAGAGTCAGGGGGTATGGGGAGAGGGCAGGAATGGGGTACTGATTGTGAATGATCAGCCACGATCACATTGAATGGTGGTGTTGGCTCGAAGGACCGAATGGCCTCCTCCTGCACCAATTGTCTATTGTCTATTGTCTATCGTCTATTGTCTACAAAAATATACCATCCAATTGCACACGTAAATGAACAATTTGATTAGAATCATGAATGTCAAGTCGATGAAGTGCTAAAGAAGGTGTATGGTATGCCCACTATCATCAGTCGGGGAATTGAGTATAAGAGTCAGGAAATCATGCTGCAGATTTATAAAACTTTGGTTAGGGTCATATTAGGAGTATGGTGTGCAGTTCTAGTTGCCCCCATTTCAGGAAGGATGTGGTGGCTTTGAAGGGGAAGAGGTGTGTACTTGAATGCTGCCTGGATTAGATGGCTCAACAATAAGGAGAGGTTAGACAAACTTGGATTATTTTCTCTTGAACATCGGAGATTTAGATAAGATTTGATCGGAGTATATAAAATTACAAGAGGCATCGAAAGTGAGCTTAAAACTGAGGTGAGAAGGAACTTTTTCACCCAGAGAGTTGTGAATTTGTGGAATTCCCTGCCACAGAGGGCAGTGGAGGCCAAATCACACTGGGTGAATTGAAGAGAGAGTTAAATAGAGCTCTGAGGGCTAGTGGAATCAAGGGATATGGGGAGAAGTTGGGCACAGGTTACTGATTGTGGATGATCAGTCATGATCACAATGAATGGCTCGAAGGGCCGAATGGCCTCCCCCTGCACCTATTTTCTATGTTTCTAAGTTTCTATGAAAGGGTAGGCAGTCAGAACCTTTTCTCTTGGGTGGAAATGTCAAGCACTAGAGGACATAGCTTTAAGGTCAGAGAGGGAAAGTTTAAAGTCTGACAAGGTTTTTACACAGAGAGTGGTGGGTGTCTGGAACGGACTGCCAGGGCTGGCAGTGGAGGCTGTGGGTGCTGCCATGATAGCAGCATGCAAGAGGCTTTTAGATACGCACATGGATATGCAGTGAATGGAGGGATATGAATCATGTGCAGGCAGAGGAGGTTAGGTTAACTTGGCACCATGCCCGGCATGGACATTGTGGGCCGAAGGGCCTGTTCCTGTGCTGTACTGTTTCACGTTCAAAGTTATGACCCTGAGAGCCTCCATTTGGCTATTAAATGCCAGCGTAGCCTGCAAGAGCCACATTGGTATTTGGTTTGTTATTGTCGCGTGTACTGAGATACAGTGATAAACTTGGTTTTGCGTGCTATCCAGGTACAAACATATGCACACATGATTACAATCCAAACCTTAGATGAGTACAACTGATAACGCAGATGAAAGTAAACGGTGTGCAAAATATAGTGTTCCAGCTCCAGAGAATGTACTGAATATGGTGTTACACCCACAGATAAATCCATCCATTGAATTAGTAAAAAGAAAAGAACCAAAGTTAACATTTCAGGTCAAAGCTGCTGTCTGACCTGCTGAGTATTTCCAGCATTTTTTAGATTTTTTTTAGAGATACAGCGCAGAAACAGGCCCTTCAGCCCACCAGGTCCGTGCCGCCCAGCGATCCCCGCACACTAACACTATCCTACACCCACTAGGGACAATTTTTTTGTGTCTTTGGAGTGTGGGAGGAAACCGAAGAGGTATATGGGTCAAACGCAGGCAAATAGGGCCAGCTTAGGTGGGCATCTTGGTCTGCAAACTTGTAAATGGAGACTGACCAGGATTTGGGCCAAAATCTTGTGAGTTTCCAGGGAGGATAGGTATGAGCTGAGAACGCAGCCTTGCAGAGCACTAGTATTGAGAATGATCACGGAAGATGTTTTATTGCTTATCCGTACCGATACAACCAGGCTCCGAAAAGGCACACTCTTTATTATAGGAGTAGAGGTGGTGAAAAGGAGGAGAGAAAAATGGTGTGGGGCAAGTACTGGTAGGTGATGGGTGGATTTAGGGGAAGAGAGATGATGGGTGGGAATCGTGGTCGAGGCTGGAGGTGAAGTGAGGACAAAACCTGATTCGGAAAGAAGATGGGGAGTGAAATATGGAACCAGAGGGAGGGATGGTAGGTGGAAAGGAATGGTTGGGGGGGGGTGAGGGAGGGGGGGGGGGGGTGAGGGATAAAGGTGAACGTGGGGTATAAAAGGTGTAGGAGACAGAGGCAGGGGGAGTGGGAAAGGTGCAAGCATAGGGGTTAATGAGAAGATAGACACAAAGTGCTGGAGTAACTCAGCATCTCTGGAGAGAAAGGGTGGGTGACATTTGGGGTCGGGACCTGAAAAAGTTCCTCCAGCACTTTGTGTCTTATCTTCCGTATATGCAAGCATCTGCAGTTCCATTCTACACAGAGTTAATGGGCGATTGAGGAAACAATCTAGAGGGCGAGACACGCCGGTCATCCAGAAACTAGTAGAAGTACAGCATGGCCCTTCGGCCCACCAAATCCATACTAACCATTGATCACCTGTTCACACTAGTTGTATGTTATCCCATTTACTCATCCACTCCATACACACTTGGGGCAATTTTACAATTAACCTACGCATCTTTGGGATGTGGGAGGGAACTGAAGCACCCGGAGGAACTACACTGTGACAGGATCGAACCCAGATCTCAGGCACAGTGAGGCCACAGCTCTACCACTGCGCCAATTCTTGGGAGCAGGTAGCGCCGCCACACAGCTCCGGGGTCGCAGGTTCGATCCCGACCTCGGTGGGGTCCCTGTATGAACTTTGCACTCTACGACCTTGTGGGTTTCCTCCCACATGCCAAAAACGTGCGGGTTAATTGGCCGCCATACATCAGCTCAAATATGTAGGTAAGAGACAGAAAAAGAGTCAATGGGGAGTTGGCAGGCGTGTAAGAGAGAGAGAATGCATTGTTGAGCTGTAGAGATATCAGGAGATGGGGAACAGGACTAATGGATTGCTCGTTTGAAAGCCAGCATGGACTAGATGGGCTGAATGGCCCCTAATTTTTGTTGTGACGTGTTTTTGGGTGGCACAACTACAGGTTCTCAGGCTCAATCCTGAACTTGGTTGTTGTCCGAATGGAGTTTGCATGTTCTTCCTGTGACCAGGTAGGTTTTCCCCCGTATAGTTCAGTTTAGTTTGGAGATACAGCGGGGAAACAAGCCCATCGGCCCACCGAGTCCGCGCCGACTAGCGATCCCCATACATTAGCACCACCCCACACACACTAAGGACAATTTACAAACGAAGCCAATTGACCTACAACCCTGCACGTCTTTGGAATGAGGGAGGAAACTGGAGCACCCGGAGAAATCCCACGTGGTCACGGGAGAAAGTACAAACTCCGTACATACAGCACCCGTAGTCAGGATCGAACTCGGGTCTCCGGTGCTGTGAGGCAGCAACTCTACCACTGCGCCACCGTGCCTCCCTCCGGGTGCGTTGGTTTCCTCCCACATGCCGAAGACGCGCGGGTCTGTAGGTTTAATTGGCCGCTGTAAATTGCCCCCTAGTGCGTTGGGAGTGGATGAGAAAGTGGGATAACATAGAACGAGAGTGAGCGGATGATTGATGGTCGGCGTGGAACACAGGGTTGGGGGGGAGACAACATTTAAAAGGCAGAGGTTCTCTGCATCTCAGCGCTGGGAATCGCAGTCACGTTACTGCATGAGATCCATGGTGATGATTCAGAGCTCGGGGCACCGAGACCTGCTATTTACATGACTATCTGCATGACTAACTGCAACAGTACGCAACAGAACCAAGCAAGTAGCAACATAGCCCATTCCACAGAAACACGTAGCATCTGGAGAGAGGGGGGGGAGAACCGGCCATGACCTCATCTGAGACATTCCTCTCTGCATTTTAACCTTTAATCTCCCGTATTTCTTTGTTCGTTCACAGGATGAGCTCATGTAAACCCAGCATCCGAAGAAGGGTCCCGTCCCAAAACGTTGCCTGTCCATTTCCCTCCCCAGAGGCTGCCTGACCCGCTGAGTTCCTCTGGCACTTTGTGTTTCACTCATGTTTCCATCATCTGTTGTCTCTCGTGTCTCCGTATTAAGCCCAACATTTCAAGTATCCCCTACATTCCCTCTCTCTCTCCATCCCAAGTCGCACCAGCTTCTCGTTCTCACCTAGCAAACAGCGAACAATGGCCTGTTTCCTTGACCATCATTAGTGTTTTGCATTTCTTTCATTCATCTATATACTAAAACACGGTACACGATAGTACGACAATTTTAGGCCCACCTTACTCACCGTCGTCCCTTTGGTGCGAATGGAAGAAGTTTCATTGAAATCGGTATATTTTTAAAGTAATTCACATTTTAAACTTTAAATCTATCTCCTAGAGAGGGAGGGGGAAGGGAGGGAGGGAGGGAGGGGGAGAGGGAGGGGGAGAGGGAGGGATGGTTGAGGAGGGAGGGGGGAGGGGAGGGAGGGAGGAGGAGGGGGAGGGGAGGGGGAGGGGTGTGGGAGGGGAGTGGGAGGAGGGAGGGTGGGGGGCGGGAGGGGGGAGGAGGGAGGGATGCGGGAGGGGGAGGGGAGGGGTGGGGGGAGGGGGAGAGGGGAGGGGGAGGAGTGGAGTGGAGGGTGCTGCACCAATGCAGGAGAGGTTTGGGCCCAACAGGTCCACCTGGTCTAGTTTGTTCTATATCTCTCTACATCGCTGTCTATATCTCTTGTTTGCCTTTCCTCTGACTCTAGTCTGAAGAAGGGTCTCGACCCGACATTCCTTCTCTCCAGAGAACCTGCACAGACGGACTCCATTGGGAGAGTCTTGAACGAGGGGCAGTGTTACCAGACGAGGCGCCATTATTTAAAACAGAGCCTATGGAGAAATTTATACTCACAGAGAATAGTGAATTTCTAGAATTCTCTAGCCGAGAGCGTCATAGAGGCCAAATCATGGAAAGTTAGAGTGGGTAGATACATTTTTGAAAGACCGGGGAACTGAGGGATCTGGGGAACTGGCACGGAAGAGGAGATGAGGCCAGGGATGGGTGAGGCTTGATTGGGGGTAGGGTACTGACATGGATAGAACATTGGTTGACAGACAGAAAGCAAAGAGTGGGGATAAATGGGTGCCTTTCAGAATGGCAGGCAGTGACTAGTGGGGTACTGCAAGGTTCGGTGCTGGGGCCGCAGCTATTTACAATATACATTAATGACTTGGATGAAGGGATTAAAAGTACCATTAGCAAGTTTGCAGATGATACAAAGCTGGGTGGCAGTGTGAACTGTGAGGAAGATGCTATGAGATTGCAGGGTGACTTGGACAGGTTGTGAGAATAAGAAGGCAGATTATTATCTGAATGTTGTCAAGTTAGGAAAAGGGGACGTACAACGAGATCTGGGTGTCCTCGTGCATCAGTCACTGAAAGGAAGCATGCAGGTACAGCAGGCAGTGAAGAAAGCCAATGGAATGTTGGCCTTCATAACAAAAGGGGTTGAGTATAGGAGCAAAGAGGTCCTTCTGCAGTTGTACAGGGTCCTAGTGAGACCACACCTGGAGTACTGTGTGCAGTTTTGGTCTCCAAATTTGAGGAAGGATATTCTTGCTATTGAGGGCGTGCTACATAGGTTTACTAGGTTGATTCCCGGAATGGCGGGACTGCCATATGTTGAAAGACTGGAGCGACTAGGCTTGTATACACTGGAATTTAGAAGGATGAGAGGAGATCTTATCGAAACAAATAAGATTATTAAGGGGTTATACACGTTAGAGGCAGGAAACATGTTCCCAATGTTGGGGGAGTCCAGAACAAGGGGCCACAGTTTAAGAATAAGGGGTAGGCCATTTAGAACGGAGATGAGAAAAAACTTTTTCAGTCAGAGAATTGTAAATCTGTGCAATTCACTGCCTCAGAAGGCAGTGGAGGCCAATTCTCTGAATGCATTCAAGAGAGAGCTAGATAGAGCTCTTAAGGATAGCGGAGTCAGGGGGTATGGGGAGAAGGCAGGAACGGGGTACTGATTGAGAATGATCAGCCATGATCACATTGAATGGTGGTGCTGACTCGAAGGGCCGAATGGCCTCCTCCTGCACCTATTGTCTATTGTCTATCTTGGTGAACAGTGGGAGCAGGCTGAAGGGGCTGCTGGTGACCTCGGAACTCCTGAATGTAAGATAATGTCCCGTCTCACACCAGTGACCAGTGAATGGTAAAACGTCATTGGAAGAGTTGTTGAGATGTTGGGCACCACAACTGGGAACCAGCCTTCGAAAGGACATCGAGCAGAATAACGTGCTAAAAGGTAATTAAAAAAAATGGACAGTTCATCGCACAGAGAAGCCTGCTCCACAGCAAGTGATGCCCCATTGTACAGGCCAGGCAAACCCTTCAAACCAAAGAAATGGCAAAACTAAAGCATTGACCGCCGCCTTCCCTGAGACTTCCAGGCAGCTTTGATTGATAGTTACTTTGAGGAGATAAGTATATACTGAATTCTTTGGAGAAGAATTTGTCCTCCGGGTCCTGATTTTTTCCACTTCATCACAAACCACACCATTGGTAGTCTGTCCTCCTGGGGTCCGATCCTGCCCCCGGGTCCTGATTTTTTCCACTTCATCACAAACCACACCATTAGTAGTCTGTCCTCCTGGGGTCCGATCCTGCCCCCGGGTCCTGTCTGTTTGGAGCTCCCCCCGTGAACATCTGGGTATTCCTCCAGTTGAGCCGGTTTTCCCTCACATCCCAAAGTTTTTACATGTTAATTGGCCTCTGTAAATTTGGCCTTCCGTAACGTGTTGGGAGTGGATGCAAAAGTGGGATGACAGAGAACGAGTGTGAAGGGATGATCGAAGGCCGGCGCTGACTTGATGGGCCGAAGGGCCTGTTTCCATGCTGCATCCTTACAAACATAACTCTTGCTGATCAGTCCAGTTTCCGGTTCTGCTCACATCATCTGGATTTCATCCATATATCTCTATTTCCTAACACGCAGACGAAGACTATTTTAACCCATTGCCTAACAGAGCAATTCCATTTCCAACCAATTTTCCCGATAATCTAATCTCAGCCACATTTCCGTCACGACACCCAGATAGGACCACTCATCCACACACTAGGGGCAAGTTATATCAGCCAATGAACCTCAGGATGTGCATGTCTTTAGGATGTGGGAGGTAACAGGAGCATCTGGGGGAAACCAATGCAGTCATTGGGAGAACATGTAAATACGTATAGGAGAAGTCAGGATTGAACCTGGGTCACTAAACCAATAGGTAACAGTACAGACAGCATGCCCCTGTGACCTCATGGGTTTTCTCCGGGTGCTCCCTTTAACTCCCACATTCTAAAGACGTAAAAGATTGTAAGTTAATTGGCTTTGGTAAAGATTGTAGATTGTCCCTGGTGTGCAGGATAGTGCTGGTGTGGGGATCGGTGGCACGTTGGCGCAGCGGTAGTATTGCTGCCTTACAGCGAATGCTGCGCCGGAGACTCGGGTTCGATCCTGACTACGGGCGCCGTCTGTACGGAATTTGTACGTTCTCCCTGTGACCTGCGTGGGTTTTCCCCGAGATCTTCGGTTTCCTCCCACACTCCAAAGACGTACAGGTATGTAGGTTAATTGGCTGGGCAAATGTAAAAATTGTCCCTAGTGGGTGTAGGATGGTGTTAGTGTGCGGGGATCGCTGGGCGGCGCGGACCTGGTGGGCCGAAGGGCCTGTTTCTGCGCTGTATCTCTAAATCTAAAAATCTAAAATCGCTGGTCAGCACGGACTCGGTGGGCTGAAGAGATGTTTCCACACTGCATCTCTAAACTTAACTAAATGAAACAATCGCTCAATTGGTAAATCTGCCAAGGCGTATCAGGAGGTTCCTAAAGGCATTCAATATTCTGGTCTTCCTGAATCCAAGGCAGTCAGGACTGATTAGACACTGCCCAGTAGGAGCAAGAGAAGGAATCTCACTATCGTCTCTGCCAGCTGGGTATCCAATATTCTCTAATAGGCCTGTTAGTCACATCCTCTGGACAGACCAAAACTGCTGTACAACTCACGTTAGGTAAGTAAACACAGCAATCAATTGACCTGCCACTGTCTTATACACAACCCAGATGGATTAACAACTAACTCGTTCATTCTTTACACTTTAGAGATATAGCGCAGAAACAGGCCCTTCGGCCCACCGAGTCGCTGCTGACCAGCGATCACCCCGTACACTAGCGCTATCCAACACACTCGGGACAATTTACAATCTTTACCAAAGCCAATTAACCTGCAAACCTGTGCGTCTTTGGGATGTGGGAGGAAGCTGGAGCACCCGGGACAAAACCCACACGGTCACAGAGAGAACGTACAAACTCCGCACAGCCAGCATCCGTAGTCAGGATTGAACCCGGGTCTCTGGCGCTACAAGGCAGCCACTCTACCGCTGCGCCACCGTGACTCTCAATGATGTGCTAGCTGAAAGGAAATGTTGAGCAGAGCACTGTGTTCCTGCTGTACTTAGCTGGTGGATCCATGAGGAAGTAACCCCTGCATGGTGGACATGAAGCCAGAATGTTTCACACAGATTTTTAAGGGGCATGGACATTGTGAGCCAGACCAGTGTGGATCAGTCATTTCCCTGCTCTGGGTAAGTGGTCCACTTTGCTGGGTCTGGGGTCACGCTGAATATGGCAATCTGTCTTCCCTGAGTGGCATTAGGCGACCGGCTCCAACTCTGAAACAAGCCAGTAACTTCCCTTCTCATTCCCACACTGACTTTTCTGCCCTGGGCCTCCTTCATTTGCAGAGTGAGGCCACATCAAGGCTTGGATAGAGTGGATGTGGAGAGGATGTTTCCCACCAGAGGGAGAGTCTAGAACTAGAGGTTCATAGACTCAGAATTAAAGGACGTTTTTTTAGGAAGGAGACGAGGAGAAATTCCTATAGTCGGAGGGTGGTGAATCTGTGGAATTATTTGCCACAGAAGGCTGTGGAGGCCGTCAGCGGATATTTTTAAGGCAGAGATGGATAGATTCTTGATCAGTACAGGTGTCAGAGGTTATGGGGAGAAGGCGGGAGAGTGGGGTAAGGAGGGAGAGATAGATCAGCCATGATTGAATGGCGGAGTGGACTTGATGGGCCGAATGGCCTAATTCTACTCCTAGTCCTGATGACCTTATGACCACACGCAAATTGGGAGAATAGCACCTCACATTTCGCCTGGGTAGCTTACAACCCAGCGGTATGAACATTGAATGCTCTCATTTTAAGGAGCTTCATCTTTTTTTTTTTTTTTAATATTTTATTTAAATTTTAACAGAACCCATACGTTATACATTTTACATTCCTTAGTAAACAATAGTCACTGACCTATAACTTCGATTATACACGTATTGTTCTGTATTTTCTCCCCTCCCCCCCACCCCCCCACCCCCCAGTTCAAAAGAAGGAAAAAGAAAAAGCAGAAGAAAGAAAGAAAAAGAAAAACCTGGAGTCCTGAGGGAGTCACTTCCGAGTAGTTTCTTTTTAAATTCTTGTTAGGTATCAAAGCAATCCTGAATTTAACTACTTCCTATTCTTAATCCTAGCTTTGCCATGAATGGGTTCCACACCGTCAAAAAGAAGTCATATCCATTTCTCAGATTATACGTTGCTTTTTCTAATGGGATACAACTCCGCATTTCTGCATGCCATCTTTCAAATCTTATTTCATTTTGTTCTTTCCATGTGACCGCAACACATTTTTTTGCTACTGCTAATGATATTTTGAGAAATCTTTCTTGATGTTTATCCAAACTTAGCTTTGGTATTATTCCTTTTGTATCTCCTAGCAAAAACAACCTTGAATCCATTGGTATGATCTTATTCATCAATTGATCTAAAAACTTTTTTAGGTCTTGCCAAAAAGGAATTACCTTATGACATGCCCATGTAGAGTGTATAAAAGTGCCCACGTCTTGGTTGCATCTAAAACACCTTTCAGATGAGTTTGGTTTAAATTTATTTAATTTTTCCGGGGTTAAATATAGTTGCTGCAAAAAATTATACTGTACTAAGCTGTATCTCACATTAATAGTATTTTTCATACTATCTAAACACAGTCTTTCCCAACTTGGTTCATCAATAATAATATTAAGATCTGTTTCCCATCTTTGTCTTGCTTTATGAATTCCTATCTTTGGACTAGATATCTGTAGTAGTTTATACATTGATGATATAAATTTTTTCATTCCCTTGCCCTGAATCAAGGATTCGATTCCTTTAATCTGAAATAGAGACATTGAATTACCTAACTTTTCCCTTAAAAAAGATTGTAATTGATAATAGAAAAAAATACTATTCCCTGGAATTTGATATTTATTTCTCAATTGCGAAAATGTCAAAAAGATATTCCCTTCATAGCAGTCTCCTATATTTTTAATACCCTTCCGTTCCCAGAGTTGTAGTATTTGATTATTCCAAGCAAACGGCAATAATCCATTTTTTACTAAAGGAGTTTTAGCTGTTAAGAAAAATCTTTTATCCTTAACTTTAACTGCCTTGGAAAACTATAGCAGGAGAAATAATGTTAAAATTGTTGGTTTGCCAGAGGGAGTGGAGGGGGAAGACCCAATTAACTTTTTTCAAGATTGGATAGGGACCACTCTGGGAATAGATAAACAAGGTCCGATGGAAATAGAAAGAGCACATAGGGCTCTAAGACCGAAACCCTCGGCTAATCAAAAGCCAAGATCTGTGTTGATTAAATTTTTAAGATACCAAGATCGAGAATTGGTTTTCAAAACAGTCGGGAATAATATAAGAGAGGGAAAACCAATAGAATATGAAGATACTAAAATAATCTTTTACCCAGACATCAGTAATGCCTTGTTGAGCAGAAAAAAAGAATTTAATAAGGCAAAAAATGTTCTATGGAAGAAAGGCTATAGGTTTATTTTACTGCATCCGGCTACTTTGAAGATTATGATCAACACTGGAGAAAATAAATTTTTTAAAGACTTTGTCAAAGCAGAAGAGTATGCGGAAGAATTGCCATCGAGAAATGCTTAAGAAGATTCATGAATGATTGATTATTAATAATATCTGTATACTATAGAGGGGATTAACTGTATTAAGGATTGTTAATTTTTAGAAGTACTTGATATATCGGGGGGGTTGGAGAATGTGGATGCTCCACCATAATCATGGGCACAAGTGTGGTGCGGACCACACCTCGTATAATAGAGGGGGGTAATGTTGCTAATCTATTTATTAACAACATTAGAGGGAGGGTCTATTTCTCTATCTTTCTTATTTATTTTCTGTTTTTATACCTGGACTATGGAGGGGAGCACACTGAAATACGGCACAATGTAAATACCGGAAGAGGTATCAAGGTAAGGAAACGAAAAAAAAAAGGAATGAATGGATAACACATTAAATTTTTTAAGCTATAATGTGAATGGGTTAAATGGACCGATAAAAAGGAAGAGAATTTTAACACAGATGAAAAAATTGGAAGTAGATATAGCTTTCTTGCAAGAAACACATCTAACGGAAAAAGAGCATCAAAAGTTAAAGAGAGATTGGGTAGGAAGTATGGTCGCATCTTCTTTTAACTCAAAAGCAAGAGGGGTTGCTATCCTATTTAAGAAAACGCTACCAATTAAGATACAAAATATTGTAAGTGACCCAGTAGGTAGATTTATAATTGTACATTGTCAAATTTTCTCAGAATTGTGGACTTTAATGAATATATATGCACCAAATACAGATGATGAGAAGTTTGTGCAGGATACTTTTCTAAATCTAGCGGAAGCACATGAAAATATATTGATAGGGGGAGATTTCAATTTTTGTTTAAATCCAGTAATGGATAGATCATCAAGGACAACGACAAGGACAAGAGCAGCGAAGACAACCTTGAATTTAATGGAAAGTTTAAATTTAATAGATGTTTGGAGGAAAAGCCATCCCAAGGAAAGAGATTACTCTTTTTATTCCAATAGACATGATACATATTCTAGAATAGATCTATTTTTGATTTCAGCTCAATTAAGCGGTAGAATAATACAAATAGATTACAAGGCTAGATTGTTATCGGATCACTCACCATTATTAATGAAAATTACGATGCCAGATAAAGAACAGTCAGTGTATAGATGGAGACTCAACTCTTTATTATTGAAAAGACAAGACTTCTGTGATTTTATTCGAGGACAAATTGAATTATATTTGGAGACAAATTTAAATTCAGTGGATGATAAATTTATTGTATGGGATGCAATGAAGGCTTATTTGAGAGGCCAAATTATAAGCTACTCATCTAAGATAAAGAAAGACTATAGGAAGGAATCTGTAAGATTAGAAAAAGAAATCACCGTATTAGAAAAAGACCTACAGAAAACTTCTTCAGATACAAAAAAAACACAACTTGCAAATAAAAAATTTCAATACAATACTTTACATACTCACAGAACAGAAAAACTAATATTACGAACTAACCAAAGATATTATGAATTAGGAGAAAGAGCGCACAAGGTATTGGCATGGCAACTGAAAGAAGAACAAATATCAAGAACAATAAATTCAATTAGAACAGATCAGAACATTATTACTTATAAACCTAGAGAAATCAATGAGGTATTTAAGCAATTCTACACTAATCTGTACCATTCTGAATCTGAAAAGGATGAAATTAAGATAAATAATTTTTTATCCAAGATACAATTACCAACAATCTCTAATGAGGAGCAGATGGGACTAAATGCCTCCTTTACTTTGAGAGAGGTGGAGGAAGTATTATATTCTTTACCAAGTAATAAATCTCCAGGGGAAGATGGTTTTCCGCCTGAGTTCTATAAAAAATTTAAAGATTTGTTGTTACCACTATTTATGGAAGTGATACATCAAGCGGAAAAAACTTCTACATTACCAGACTCCTTCTCATTGGCAATTATAACTGTAATTTAAAAAAAAGGGAAAGACCCTTTAAATGCATCTTCTTATAGACCAATATCATTGTTGAATGCAGATTATAAAATAGTTGCTAAACTTTTAGCAAGGAGATTGGCAGAATATTTACCGAAGCTGGTTAAAGATGACCAAACTGGATTTGTCAAAAAAAGGAAAATATCTGATAATGTAGCAAGATTTATAAGTATTTTACATTTAGCACAGAAAAGAAAGGAATTGAGCGTAGCAGTTGCTTTAGATGCTGAAAAGGCGTTTGACAGGTTAGAATGGGATTTTTTATTTAAAGTATTAGAGAAGTACCGATTAGGAAATGGTTTTATTAACTGGGTAAAAGCTCTTTATAAACAACCTAAAGCCAAAGTGGTGACAAATGGCCAATCTTCTCAATCATTTAATTTGGAAAGATCTAGTAGACAGGGATGTCCCTTGTCACCGGCTTTATTTGTATTGGCCATTGAACCTCTGGCAGAGCTAATAAGAGCAGATTTAGATATTAAAGGATTTAAAGTTAATCAGGAAGATCACAAAATTACTTTATTTGCTGATGATGTCTTAATTTGTCTTACTAGACCATTGGAATCCTTAAGAAAATTATATTTCAGACTGGAAGAATATGGGAAAGTATCAGGATATAAAATTAATAAAGATAAAACTGAAATAATGCCTCTTGTTGAAGGCAATTATGATCAATGTAAAAGAGAAAGTCAGTTTAAATGGCAAAAAGAAGGCATTAAGTTTTTAGGAGTTAATGTAGATAATAAGTTAAATAATTTGTATAAATTAAATTATAAACCACTAATAAAAAAAATAGATGAGGACCTGAAGAAATGGATGAATCTTCCAATTACATTGATAGGGAGAGTGAATTGTATTAAGATGAATATTTTTCCGAGGATACAGTATTTATTTTCAACACTGCCTATACCTTTGCCAAATAATTTTTTTCAAGAATTGAACAAAACTGTGAGGAATTTTCTTTGGAAAGGTAAAATGCCAAGAGTGTCTCTGGAAAAATTAACATGGAAATTTGAATTAGGTGGATTGCAATTACCAAATTTTAAAAATTACTATCTGGCAGCACAAATGAGTTTTATTTCATCCTTTTATCGAGAGGGTGGAAAAACAGCATGGGTTAAAATTGAAATGGATAAAATAAAAGAATCTTGTCCAGAAGAATTTATATATAAATGGGAAGCGAAGCTATTAGTTAAGGATAAAGAGTCACCTTTGCTAAAACATTTAATTAATACATTGTTGAAAAGGAGCTTCATCTTACGCTATTCACTATTTGTACGTTTGATGCAAGCAAATGGTTTTCTTTCACAATCAGCACTTGTGGAATTGATTTTCCAGACAATATTCTCGGCTCAATCATGATGATTAGAATGGTAAGGAGGCGGCAGCGGCAGAATATTTACAACTGTGAATATTCTGAAATAGTGCTTCTTAAGCAATATATTTCTTTAACTCTGCAGTCATTCTCTTCTGCTCTCCCCTGATGAGGCGTCTAAATCTTAAAAAGATTCACATACATAGACATAGAAAATAGGTGCAGGAGTAGGCCATTCGGCCCTTCGAGCCTGCACCGCCATTCAATATGATCATGGCTGATCATCCAACTCAGTATCCTGTACCTGCCTTCTCTCCATACCCCCTGATCCCTTTAGCCACAAGGGCCACATCTAACTCCCTCTTAAATATAGCCAGTGAACTGGCCTCAACTACCCTCTGTGGCAGAGAATTCCACAGATTCACCACTCTCTGTGTGAAAAAAAACGTTCTCATCTCGGTCCTAAAAGACTTCCCCCTTATCCTTAAACTGTGACCCCTTGTTCTGGACATCCCCAACATCGGGAACAATCTTCCTGCATCTAGCCTGTCCAACCCCTTAAGAATTTTGTAAGTTTCTATAAGATCTTCTAAATTCCAGCGAGTACAAGCCGAGTCTATCCAGTCTTTCTTCATATGTCCTCAGCAGATTGAGGATATTTGGTATATCCATGAATATGCTTCTGTTTCCTCCCGCGTCCCAAAGACGTGGGGATTTGTAAGTAGAAATGTGGGTTAATTGGCCTCTGTAAAAAAATGGCTCCAATGTAGAGAGTGGATGAGAAAGTGGGATAATATAGAACCAGTGAGAACGGGTGATCGATGGCTGGCGTGGAATCGGTGGGCCGTAGGGCCTGGTTCCACACTGTATCTCAAAACCAAACTAAGAACATCAGGGGCTTCTTAATGGTAGCAATTAGAGTTAGAAACAAAATGCTGGAGGAACTCCAAAGTGCTGGAGGGACAGGCAGCATCTATGAGGGAAATGGACAATGTTTTGCCTTGGAACCCTTCTTCAAACCGATGGAGTTTTGAGGAGAAAGCAGGAAAAGAGAGCTGGAGGTGGGGTAAAGCCTGGCGGGGCTGTGTCATTGGCAGATGGGTGGAGTAAGTGAGAACGGCTGGGGGTAAAGGGGGTAAAGGGGTGTTCGGGCGGCACAGTGGCGCAGCGGTAGTGTTGCTGCCTTATGGTGCCAGAGACCCAACTTTGTTCCCGGGGTATGTCTGTGTGGAGTTTGTATGTTCTCCCCGTGACCACGTGGGTTTTCTCCGGGTGCTCCAGTTTCCTCCCACATTCCAAAGACGTGCGGATTTGGAGGTTAATTGGCTTCGGTAAATTGTCACTAGAGTGTGGAATAGAACTAACGTACAGGTGATCGCTGGTTGGTGCGGAAATGGTGGGCAAAGGGCCGGCTTCCACGCTGTATCTCTAAACTAACTACAAGGGGTGTCAGATAAGGAAAGAAGAGGAGGAGTGAAAGGAGTGAAATGAAAAGATGAAGAGAGGGATATGGCTGGAATGGGACATGAGGCAGGGGAAGTAAGGGGGGATAAAATGGAAATGGGGGGCTTAGAATCGGGAGGGGTTTGGAAATGAGTGCAAGAAAGAGGGGAAAAGAACAGGGCGGCTGGAGTGGTGATAGATGTGGTGCAGAATGGAGTTGAGGCGCTGGATGGCAAGAGAAGAGATCTATTACTCGAAACTGGAGAATTCAATGTTCATACCGTTGGGTTGTAAGCTACCCAAGCGGAACATGAGGTGCTGTTCCTCCAGTATGCGTGTGGTTTCACTCTGTCAGTGGAGGTGGCCAAGGACAGAAAGGTTGGCATGGACAGGGAAGGGAAGTGGTTAGCAACCGGGATACCCAGCAGGCCTTGGTGGACCGAGCACAAGTGTTTGACACAACGGTTACCTAGTCTACATTTGGTCTCGCCAATGTCACATCAGGAGCGCCAAATGAAATATTGTTCAGGGTTAGACTACGGCAAATGTTGTGGCCATTTGATTCCACACACTGTACGAGTCTGGTCATATTCACTTTGGTTTTTTAGTTTTAGTTTTAGATTTAGTTTCAGAGATACAGCGCGGAAACCGATCCTTCATCCCACCGAGTCCGCGCCGACCAGCGATACCCGCACATTAACACTATCCTACACACACTAGGGACAATTTACACTTATACCAAGCCAATTTACCTACAAACCTGCACGCCTTTGTCGTGTGGGAGGAAACCGAAGATCTCGGAGAAAACCCACGCAGGTCACGGGGAGAACGTACAAACTCCTTAAAGACACCACCCGTAGTCGGGATTGAACCTGGGTCTCCAGTGCTGTAAATACTGTAAGGCAGCAACTCTACCACTGTGCCAGTATTTTGTTTTGAGACACGAGCGACTGCAGATCTGGGAATCTTGAGCAAAGACCTGAAGTGCTGGACGAATTCAGCAGGTCAGCAATACTCAGATGCTCCCTGACCCACTGAGTTCCTCCAGTATCTTTTTTATTCAATTTGTTTTGAGATGGTGGACAAAGGAAATGTTGGCATCATTTGTGTTTAAAACCAATTATGACGCCCCTCCGCTAAATGTCTCAATGCCCAGCACAGATCAGGCAAACTCTGAGAGTCCCTGACAGGTTAAGCAGCCACAGCAAGAACAACTTGTCATGGATGATGAATGCTGTGTTCATGATCTCCTCAAAGCAGGAGGTACATTGGCAGAATTCTACGGTTTAATAAATAATGAGCCATTTTGATGACCCATTCTGATAAAAAAGTAATTGCTTAATATTTATAAAAGTCAAAAACGCAGCCAATAATATGTATGATTGATGGCCTTTGCAATATGTGACTGGATTTGAAACATGTATGAAAAAATATTTCTGAATTCAATTTCTCACAAAATGTTAACTGCCCTTTGCGATAAGCTCGTAACTGTGGAGATAGGTAACGCACTGATTTATTAAAGCTCATCTATTTTATGTTTCATCAGTTTCTGCTTCTTTTCTTTTCTTTTCATGAGAGGGTTGCATTCTCAATGTGATGCAGTTCCTGGAATGCCCTCTGAACCCTGACCCTTGTTTGGCCGTGTCAACCTGACATAGTCGCATGTTTTATTCCCACTGCTAGATAGGGTGAAGATGAGTCACAGTGTAGGAGGGGAGGCGGGGGGGGGGGGGGGGGATCTGCTTGAATGGTGCCAGGACCAACAATCTTGCTCTCGATATCAGCGAGAACGAGGTTTGTTGACTTTAGAGATATCAATCCTCATACTGCTGGGTTGTAAGCTGCCGAAGCGAAATACGAGGTGCTGCTCCACCAGTGGGAGGAGGCCCAGGACAGAAAGGTCTACAGAAAGCGAAATGAAATACTTTCAGAATGTGATTTGCGATGCCCTGTCCTGATGAGAGTTTATCCAATGGTGAACTGGAAGCCCACTCCAACTGCAGCGCAGTGGCACAGTGGCGGACCTGTGCTGTCCCACTGCGCCAGAAACTGGAGTTTGCATGCTCCCCTGTAACACCAGGTGGCGCCACCAGCACTGGCTGCCTCGCCAACAGTCTGTCTGTCATTTATACTGTTTTTATTATTTTAAGTATGTGTTAAAAGCATGTTTTAGGAGGGGGGGGGAGTTTGGGGGAAACTTTTTTTCAATCTCTTACCTCGACGGAGATGCGACTTTTTTCCGTATCGTATCTCCATCCCCACTGCGGCCTAACATCGAGGAGTTGGCGACCTTTCCTGGACACCGGCACAGCGCTTCAAGCCACGGGCGCGGCGCGGACTTTAACATCATGGAGCTGCGATCCTTTGCCGAGGATCGACTGTGGAGAGCTCCAACCGCGGGGCCTGTGGACTTTAACGTCGGGAAGCCTGCGGTCTCTGGTAAGAAGAGGCGGACTCGGGAGCTCCGTGCCGTGGAGAGAGTTTCAATCCGTACTGACCCCGGAGTTTCGATCATCCCGACGCGAGGGGTTCGGACAGTCGGCAGCGGCGACTGTGGATGGTTCAACAGCCCCAACCGCGGGTGAACAAAGAGAAAGATGGTTGAACTTTATTACCTTCCATCACAGTGAGGAATGTAGAATCCGCTGTGGTGGATGTTAAATTTTATTTTATGTGGCTGTGTGTCTTGTTGCTTTTTACTTAGTATGGGTGTATGGTACATGTGACAATTAAATTGAATCTTGAATCTTGAATCTTGAATCTTGAATCTTGAATCTTGAATCTTGAATCTGAATCTTGAATCTTGAATCTTGAATCTTGAATCTTGAATCTTGAATCTTGAATCTTGAATCTTGAATCTTGAATCTTGAATCTGGAATCTTGAATCTAGAATCTGGAATCTTGAATCATGAATCTTGTGTGTTTCCTCCACATGCTCCGGTTTCCTTCCAAATCCCAAAGACATGCGGTTTGTAGATTAAATGGCCTCTGTAAATTGCCCCTAGTGTGCAGGGAGTGAGTGAGGAAGTGGGAAAGCATGGAACTAGTGTGAATGGGCGATCGATGGTCGGAGATAGACTCGGAAAGCTGGAGTGACTCAGCGGGCCAAGCAGCATCTCTGGAGAAAAGGAATATGTGATGTTTCGGGTCGAGACCCTTCATCCCCTCAATGGTCGGCATGGACATGTTGGGTCGTAGGGCCTCTTTGGATGTTTTTTCTCCCAATCAGTCAAACCAATGCAATGTCTCAACAAATGCAATGCCTTTGATCCTTGGCAGAAATCTCCTCAATGATTAAATCCAGTCCGTTCTGGTATCTTTCTGTTGGCCGCTGCTCTCAGCAATCCCTACACTGAACCACTGGGAAAATCCCAGACAAGCAGATTCATCATTTTTACATTGCTCGTCTAATGACAAACTCAAGGCAGTGCCCACTGCTCTCGTTGCCTGCGGCAATTGTGAAATACTTTGAATCACGCAGGGTGGCACGGTGGCGCAGCTGTAGAGTTGCTGCCTTATAACTCTTGCAGTGCCAGAGACCCGGGTTCGATCCCGACCACGGGTGCTGTCTGCACGGAGTTTGTACGTTCTCCCCGTAACCTGCGTGGGTTTTCTCTGAGGTCTTCGTGTCCTCCCACACGCCAAAGACATACAGGTTTTGTAGGCTAATTGGCTTTGTATAAAATGTAAAATTGTCCCGAGTGTGTGTAAGGATAGTGTTAGTGTGCGCGTATCGCTGGTCAGCGCAGACTCGGCGGGTCAAAGAGCCTGTTTCCATGCTGTATCTCTAAACTAAACACTCCAATCCTTTAACTCTACAAACTCACCGGTAGAGTTGCTGCTTAAAAAGCGAATGCAGCGCCGGAGACTCAGGTTCGATCCTGACTACGGGCACCGTCTGTACGGAGTTTGTACGTTCTCCCCGTGACCTGCGTGGGTTTTCTCCGAGATCTTCGGTTTCCTCCCACACTCCAAAGACGTACAGGTTTGTAGGTTAATTGATGGGTAAATGTAAAAATTGTCCCTAGTGTGTATAGGATAGTGTTAATGTGTGGGGATCGCTGGGCGGCGCGGGCTCGGTGGGCCGAAGGGCCTGTTTCCGCGCTGTATCTCTAAATCTAAAAAAAAAATCTAAAAAAAATAATTTACCTGTTTAAGAATATCGGGAACTCTGGCATGATTTAATTTGGTCTCGTTCCTCTCCCCCAGTAAAAGGGATGCTGCTTGTTCAGTTCAGGTAATGAGATTGCCCTGGTTTGCCCTGATTCATCAGTGTGATTCAGTGCTTTGACCATTCAGCAGTGTCAGGCACTTTGAGGAGAATGATGGAGCATTTTCTTGTTGGCTTGCATTACCGGCAAGATAAATCTCATTTCTCTCCAGGCAGATTAAAGGCAGCTACTTGCATCCTGATTAATTAGCCCAGACAGGGCTAATAGCTGTATTCTCTTGCCAAGTCATTTAGGAAATGCACACTGATTAACATATCGATTCCTTCATACAATCTAGAATCCTCCTGAGTCCGCAGTTAAACTGCACCCTGGCATTTTCTCAATAAGTTATAAATCTGAATGATATAAAACAAATTTTACTCTTGGTATCGATTGGAGATATTAACATTCCATTCTCCCAGAGAGCTAATAAATACTGGAACGGCAAAGATGAAAGTTTCACTTCACTCCAACAACGACGTCTGTTCATATAGCACCTTCAGTGGAGTGAAATGGAGCCCAAGATGCTACAAAGGAACACTATCAAACTAAAACTAAGGTCGTACCATCTAGTGAAATATTAAAACATGCTGGAAATATGCAATAGAAACAGAAACAGAAACTACTGGAAATACTCAGTAGGCCATTTATTGTCCATTCTGTGTTGCCCTTGGACAGAGTTGCCTAGTCATAAATCATAGTCATACGATGTGGAAGCATGCCCAATTTGCCCACACCGACCGCATGGGTTTTCTCCGAGATCTTCGGTTTCCTCCCACACTCCAAAGCTGTGCAGGTATGTAGGTTAATTGGCTTGGTGTAGGTGTAAATTGGCCCTAGTGTGTGTAGGATAGTGTTAATGTGGCCCCATAGCAGAAGCGTCCATGTCGCGGGGCTGGAAACTGGAAGTGTCCTGAGCTAATTCTGCTACCACCATCATCTATTGTACAAGCGATGGCTCCCACTGATTGTCGCCGGAAGCTTGCGCCCTTTCCAGGACAGACAATGGCAGCGATGTAACATTTGAAACATGGACGATGGACACGAAAGAAGAAGAAGAATGTGTTCCCTCTCCAGAGAGGTCAGTCACCAACAGGAGAAGATTCAGGGATGACTCGTGAATGTTGGAATCTTGAGCAAAAATGCAAACTCAACGTGTCAACTAGCATCTGTGGAGAGGATGGATAGGCAACCTTTCAACCCTTCTTCAGACTGATTCAAGGTCTCAAGTTAGAGGATTCAAGAAAAAATGTCATGGTCTGGACATGTGGTAGATTCAGAAACACTTTGCTCATTTAATATGTAGCTGGAGAGAGATTTGATTGAAATATACAGCGTGGAAACGAGCCCATCAGCCCACCTCGTCCTCACCCATTCGCACTAGTTCTATGTTATCCCACTTTCTCATCCACTCCGTACACACTAGGGGCAGTTTACAGAGAGAGAGGCCAATTAATCCACAAACCCTCACATCCTTTGGATGTGGGAGGAGACCGGAGCAGCCGGGTGGAAACCCATGCGGTCACGGGGGGAAGGTACAAACTCCACAAGGTCATCTATTGTACCAGTGATGGCTCCCACTGACTGTCGCCAGAAGCTTGTGCCCTTTTCAGGACGGACGATGACAGCGATGTAACATTTGAAATATAGATGATGCACACAAAAGAAGAAGTGTTAACGTGCGGGGATCGCTGGTCGGCGCGGACTCGGTGGGCCGAAAGGGGCCTGTTTCCGCGCTGTATCTCTAAACTGAACATGGGAGCACAACTTGTCCCACCGAGTCTGCTCTTCCATTCAGATCACGGCTGATCTATTTTTCTTTCGCAACCCCATTCTCTTGCCTCTCCCATTAAACGTTGATACCCCTAATAATCAAGAACTTATCATTCTCTGCTTTAAAAATACGCAATCACGATGCCTCCACCGACATCTGTGGCGATGAACTCCATAAATTTGCCACCCTCTGGTTAAATAAAAATCCTCCTCATCTCCACTCTAAAGGTACGTCCTTTTATTCAGAGGCTGCGCTCTCAGGTCCGAGACTCTCCCACTGGTGGAAACATCTTCCCCACATCCACTCTGTCTAGGCCTTTCTGCCTGATGCTGCCTGACCCACAGAGTCCCTCCTGCAGTCTGTTCTTTGCTGTGTGTCTCACCCTTATCAGTCTTGCCAAAGAGTAATAACCTAGCATTTAGCAGAATATAATTGAATCTGTCACTGCTCGTTCCAGTTTACCAAGTGATCTGTGTTGTTCTGTAACCTGTGCGTATCCCCCATCACCAGCAACAAGGCTATTAATTCTTGTGTCGGCTGCAAACTTACTAATCACATTATCTACATGTATATTAAAATCGTTAATGTATAGTTGGGAAAAACAATGAGGAGATGAACCATGTCAGATGCAGGAATTTAATGGCATGAATTCAATGTTTTACGGCGTTATAAAATGTGTTTATGTAGATCTAGTTGGTTTTCCCAGAAATTAATATAGCAACTGCCTTCTGTAAAAACTGCAGGTAATAAAAATAAATATAGTGAAGGCTCCCTTATCTGGCTCATCACACACTGTTTATTTAGTTGATTAAATACCAGCCTGACCAGATCCCAGCTGCTGGCTGAACCTCAACAATGACCCTCCCTCAAACACTGCCTCTCCTCAGCAATGACTCCCTCAACACTGATCCTCGCTCAATACCTCCCCTCCCTCAGTACTGAGTTCCTCAGCACACCATCCCCTCAACAGTGATGCCTTCAACACAGGGCGGCACGGCGGTAGAGTTGCTGCCTCACAGCGCCGGGTTCGATCCTGACTACAGGTGCTGTCTGCGTGGAGTTTGTACGTTCTCCTCGTGACCACGGGGATTTTCCCCGGGTTCTCCTGTATCCTCCCACACTCCAAAGACGTACAGGTTTGTAGGCTGATTGGCTTCAGTAAAACCTGTAAATTGTCCCTAGCGTGTGTAGGATAGTGCTAGTGTACGGGGAAAGCTGGTCGGCACGGACTCGGTGGGCCGAAGGGCCTGTTTCCGCGCTGTATCTCTAAACTAAGTTAAACTCCCTCAGCGCTGCCCCTCCCTCGGCACTGCCCCTCCTCAATACTACCCGTCCCTCAGCACCTCTCCCTCAGCACCAAAGATAATAGAGCAGAGCAAGATAGACCACTCGACCCTAAAAACCGTAGTACGTCATGGCGCCATTTTGGTAGGCAGAAACGTGCAGAAACATTTTAAAAGAAAAAGAACAAAAATCTGTGGATTGATAGATGAGATATATTCTGCATTTTTATGGTATCATCACACATACTGTTCCCCCAAAACACTGATTCACTGCGAGAGGCATAAAGGGCGGCGGGTTTTGCATACTAAAATGGCGACCGGTACGCTCCTTTGCGTACGACACTTCAGTATAGGCGATTTCAACAGTGGTTCGTCTAGCTCCTCTAGTATCTTTGCTCAGCACTGCCCATCCCTCAACACTGCCCCCCCCTCAACACAACCCTTCTCTCAACATTTCCCCCCCTCAACATTACCCGTCCCTCAGCGCTAATCTCCTTTCAGCACAACCCTCCCTCAGCGATCGACCTTTCCTGAAGACTCCACAACAGTGTGCCTGCATTTTTCCACCAACCAATTCTGAACAGTCTTTGGTTTTGGCTGGACTGTGCATGAGTGAAAAGAGTTTTTATGGTTAAACAACTGTTCTGATCGGTAAAGCAAACTGCCCAGTGGGGATTCTGCTGGTGGCAAGTGCTCCTCACACAGTTTGTCCCCTCCTCCCATTTCCTGGCTGGAAAATATGGTGCCTTCCCCAACCATTCCAAGCTCCACTTGAAAAGGCTGGGAAGAGAGAGAGAGATACAGACGCCCATGGGTGGCACAGTGGCTTAACTACCAGAGACTCCACTTGGATCCTGACCTTGGCTGCTGTCTGCGCAGAGTGTACACATTCTCCTTGTCACTGCTTGGGCTTCCTCTGGGTGCTCCGGTTTCCCCCCGCATCCCAAAGATGTGCGGGTTTGTAGGTCTGAAGAAGGGTCTCGACCCGAAACATCACCCATTCCTTCTCTCCTGAGATGCTGCCTGACCTGCTGAGTTACTCCAGCATTTTGTGAATAAATACCTTCGGGTTTGTAGGTTAATTGACCTCTGTAAGTTGCCCTGAGTGTGTAGGGAGTGGAAGAGAAAGTGGAATAACATGGAACTAGGGTTAACGGGTGATCGATGGTCAAGTGAAGGATCTCTGGTGCAGTGAGGCAAAAACTCTACCACCTGCGCCACCGTGCCACCCCTAGAATAGACCAAGATCAAATGCCAAATGGTCATAAGGTCATAAGGGTCATAAAGGATAGGAGTAGAATTAGGCCATTCGGCCCATCCAGTCTAATCCGCCATTCAATCATGGCTGATCTATCTTCTCCCTCCTAACCCCATCCTCCTGCCTTCTCCCCATAACCTCTGACACCCGCACTAATTCTGTGGCAGAATTCCACAGATTCACCACCCTCTGACTAAAGGAATTTCTCCTCATCTCCTTCCTAAAAGAACGTCCTTTAATTCTAAGGCTGTGGCCTCCCGTCCTGGACTCTCCCACTAGTGGAAACATTCTCTCCACATCCAGATTTGGAACCTTATTTTTTTTACTTCCCTTTTCATCTTTTAGCTTTGAACCACCCTCCCTGTGATTCCAACAATGTCTGCTTTTCCTGGTGCTGCTATCTTTAGCTCCTTACGTCGTGCATTTGCACACTGAATGCCCTTCAGTAACAACGTCTTGGCAGATACCTTTCCTGTTTACCTCTGCAAGCTAGAGGGCAAACAGGAAACATATGGAGAGCTCTCAAAAACATTCAGAAGGTAAAGGCCATGCACAATTCAGCTCCCCATTCAAGAGAGGTTCTAGGTTCAAGCCAGGTTTTTAATTATAAGGAGGCGTTTAGGAAGGCCACTGCCAAGTAGACCTTGCAGGAATAGACCTTGCAGGAAAGTAGACCTTGCAGGAATATTCAGCCCATCTAGATACTAAAACTCTCGTTTGTTTGTTTGTTTGTTCCTGAACTACAGCCAAAACGGTGCACCATAGCGCAACAATTTTAGGCCCACCTTACTCACCGTCGTCCCTTTGGTGCTAATGGAAAAAGTTTCATTGAAATCGGTGCTATATTTTTAAAGTTATTCACATTTTAAAGCTTAAATCTATCTCCTTGGGGGGAGGGAGGGGGGAGGGAGGGAGGGAGGGAGGGAGGGAGGGAGGGAGGGAGGGAGGGAGGGAGGAAGGGAGGGAGGGGGGAAGGAGGGAGGATAAGGGAGATGGAGTGGGGGGGGAGGGGAAGTGGGGGAGGGGAAGGGGTGGAGTGGAGGGGGGAGGCGGGAGAGGGGAGGGGGGGAGGCGGGGAGGAGAGGGTGCTGCACCAATGCAGGAGAGGTTTGGGCCCAACGGGTCCACTTGGTCTAGTATTGTTCCAAAGGCCTCTGTTCAATCATAATTTCCTGTGTGCGGCAATCCAACGTGAAAAGATGCAGGGTCAACCCTTGGTAGCTTGAGATTGTCCACTATTTAGACAATAGACAATAGACAATAGACAATAGGTGCAGGAGTAGGCCATTCAGCCCTTCGAGCCAGCACCGCCATTCAATGCGATCATGGCTGATCACTCTCAATCAGTACCTTGAATCCACATTGCTGCCTGATCTCCACACTCCCCAATTCTTCTGGAGGCCAACGATGAACTCAGCCTCCAACACATCGAAATAAGGAACTGCAGGTGCTGGTTCACACAAAAGGACACAAAGTGCTGGAGTAACTCAGCGAGTCAGGCAGCATTCTCTGGAGAGCACAGATAGGTGGGCTTTCGGGTCCGAGACCCTTCCCCAGACTGATTGCAAGGTGGGGGATTAACTGTTCACATATGAACAGTTCCCTCTGAGAAACTCCCACCAGGTTCCGACCAACCGTGGATAACCTGGCGCTGTCTCAACAGACTGCGGACAGGCATGGGCAGGAGCAGGATGGAACATGCTGAATTAACCTACAAACCCGTACATCTTTGGAATGTGGGAAGAAACCGGAGCACCCGGTAAAAACCCACGTGTTCACGGGTAGAACGCCATACAGACAGCACCCATAGTCAGGATAAAACCCAGGTCTCTGGCGTTGTATGGCAACAACTCCACCACTGTGTCACTGTGCTGCCCCACAAGTACAGAAGCCTGAAGTCTCACATCACCAGGTTCAGGGAGAGCTATTTTCCTACAATCATTAGGTTCTTGAACAAACTCACACAACTCTGATCCCACCTTGACAACAGAACACTCTTGCACTTTTTATTTTCTAAATGTGTTTTGCTCTAATAGAAACATAGAAACATAGAGAATAGGTGCAGGAGGAGGCCATTTGGCCCTTCGAGCCAGTACCGCCATTCATTGTGATCATGGCTGATCATCCACAATCAGTAACCCGTGCCTGCCTTCTCCCCATACCCCTTGATTCCACCAGCTGCTAGAGCTTTATCAAACTCTCTTTTAAATCCATCCAGTGAATTGGCCTCCACTGCCCTCTGTGGCAGAGAATTCCACAAATTCACAACTCTCTGGGTGAAAAAGATTTTTCTCACCTCAGTTTTAAATGGCCTCCCCTTTATTCTTAGACTTTGTGGCCCCCTGGTTCTAGACTCCCCCCCAACATTGGGTACATTTTCCCTGCATCTAGCTTGTCCAGTCCTTTGACGGTTTTATACGTCTCCATAAAATCCCCTCTCATCCTTCTAAATTCCAGTGAATACAAGCCCAGTCTTTCCAATCGAAAAAAACATTTTAATTTATTTTTTGCAGTTCTTTTTTCTTGTTAATGTCTTGCAGAATTCTATGTGTGGTTGATGCATAATGTTTTTTGTGTGTTGTCTGAGTCCACGTGCTTGCGATGGTGCTGAAGTCACCTGACTGTACTTGCGCATGTGATGGTAAACCCATGCTGGCTTTTTTGTGAGAAGTCCATGCATTCACAAGCCTCTCTCTGCCTGCACAGTTTTTGGTTTTAATCATCCGATCTGCATCCAAATACAATGCATCTTCTGTAAGCTCTTCCCGCAACTTCTCCCAAAAATAGGTCAAACTTACCCGCCCTTTGAAACAGAAAAGGATGATCTCACGGAGCAAAAAAAACCCAAAGTGTTGATGGAACTTGGCAGATCAGGCAGCATCTATAAACCTACAAACACTTCCCATACTCCCCTCCCCCCCTACTTATTCCTCCTCCCTTTCCTGTCCCCCACCTGGATGCGCACCCACTAATCCATTCCCCCTTCCATGTACATTCCTTCCTCTAGCTTCACACTTCTATCCCTATCTCTTTACCTCATATTTTCTGTCTTTTCATCTTTGGCTTTTGTCCAACCATTTGCCTATCAATCAACCCCCCTCCCCGCCAGCCCCCTCCCCACCTGCAAACACCAACCCCCTCACCTTTATCCAGTCTGAAGAAGGGTCTCAAGCCGATACGTCACCTGTCCATGCTCTCCGGAGATGCTGCCTGGTCTGTTGAGTTACTCCAGCGTACGAAGCTGATCATTTTTTTATTGAATTTGCACAGAAGCTTATAATTCATCTTAAAAGACACCAAATTTGCAACGCAAGAGTACATTCTTTAATGAACATAGAACATATTCTTAACATAATTGTTTTAAGGGATTGGACAGGCTAGATGCAGGAAAAATGTTCCCCATGTTGGGGGAGTCCAGAAACAGGGGTAACGATTTAAGAATCAGGGGTAGACCATTTAGGACTGAGTTGAGGAAAAACCGTTTCAGCCAGAGAGTTGCGAATCTGTGGAATTCTCTTCCACAGAGGCCAATTCACTAGATGTATTCAAGAGAGAGGTGGATATAGCTCTTAGGGCTAACGGAATCAAGGGATATGGGGAGAAAGCAGGAACGGGGTACTGATTCTGGATGATCAGCCATGATCATATTGAATGGCGGTGCTGGCTCGAAGGGCCGAATGGCCTACCCCTGCACCTATTTTCTATGTTTCTATGTTTCTCTATCAGGTACAGCACAGGAACAGGCCCTTCGGTCCACAATGGCTGTGTCGAACATGATGCCAAGATAAACTATTCTCATCCGCCTACACGTAATCCATAGCCCGCCATTCCCAACATATCTTTGTGCCCACGTAAAAGCCTCTCAAATGCCACTACCGTATCTGCCTCCACCACCATCCTGGCTGTGCATTCCAGACACTCAACACCCTGTGTGATAAACACCCCCTGCTCATCTCCGGTAAACCTTGCCCCTCTCACCTAAACCTCTGGCATTTCCTCCCTGGTAGGTGTTAGATTCTCACTGTCTACCTTATTGATGTATCAGTACACCTACCCTTATCTGCCTCTTTGCCCCAAAATTTAGTTTGCAGCTGTTTCAAGGGGCTTCAGATTAATGTTATCTTCAAGATTTAGCACTGCACCTTTAAACAAGACATTGAGAGCACATTTGTCATCATGCCCTTTAGATCTGGTGCAAACCCCATTAAAAGTGTTACTTTTTTATGATAGTTCATTACTTCATGGTATCACTTTCCTCTTCCACCTCCAGGCTACTGTTTGGTTTAAAGAACAGCTCCCTTGTCTGCATTAAAAGCTAAAAGGTTCTCAGTTTAGTTTATTGCCACGTGTGCCGAGGTACGGTGAAAAGCTTTTGTTGTGTGCTGACCAGTCAGCGGAAAGGCAAGGCACGATTACAATCGAGCCATTCACAGCGTGCAGATTCAGGGTAAGGGAACAACTTCTTAGTTCAAGAAAAAGCCAGCAAAATCTGATCAAAGATAGTCCGAGGGTCACCAATGAGGTAGATCGTAGTTCAGGACTGATCTCTAGTTGAGGTAGTATGGTTCAGTTGCCTGATAACAGCTGGGGAGAAACAATCCCTGGGTTCTAGGGTTGGGACCAGTTTACCTTGGTTCCCAATGTAGAGAGCCAGAGCACAATCATTGTCCCCTGTCTATTCATCATCCAGGGATAACTTGGTGCATGGTTTAGTCCAGTGTTAGGTCATTTGCAACTGCGATGTGTGCTCTTGTCAGTCTACATCAAAACATTCAACAAATAAGTAGTCTTCAGAACATAGAACAGTGGAGTGCGGGAACAGTTCCTTTGGCCCACAATGTCTGTGTTCAACATGATTCCAAATTAAACTAATGTTCTCTGCCTGCACATGCTGCACATCCCTCCATTCCATAGAAGATAGAAGATACAAGATAGAACATAGAACATAGAAGATAGAACATAGAACATAGAACATAGAACATAGAACATAGAACATAGAACATAGAACATAGAACTTAGAAGATAGAACTTAGAACATAGAACATAGAAGATAGAACGTAGAAGATAGAACTTAGAAGATAGAACTTAGAAGATAGAACATAGAACATAGAACATAGAAGATAGAACATAGAAGATAGAACATAGAACATAGAACATAGAAGATGGAACATAGAAGATAGAAGATAGAAGATAGAACATAGAACGTAGAACATAGAACATAGAACATAGAACATAGAACATAGAAGATGGAACATAGAAGATAGAAGATAGAAGTTAGAAGATAGAAGATAGAACATAGAACATAGAACATAGAACATAGAATATAGAACAGTGCAGCACAGGAATGGGCGCTTCAGCCGTCAATGTTTGTGCTGAACATGACACCAAGTTAAACCGATCTCATCTGCCAGTGCATGGTCCATATCCCTCTATTCCCTGCACTTCCATGTGCCCAGCTCAAAGCCTCTTTAACACCACAATCGTATCTGCCTCCCCCACCACTCTTGGCAGCACTTTCCAGGCACCCAGCACTCCCTGGGTAAAAAACATGTCCTGCACATTTTATGTATCTATATTTTATATGTTTTTATTGTATGTCTCAGATAGAACCATGAAATTCGTACTCGCAGCAGCACAACAGAAAATAGAGAAGGGCCTCTTTCCATGCTGTGTCTGTAAATTAAACTGAACCCTCTAGGGTAGAGAATTCCAGAGATTTGTCTCCCTTACAGGTCTCAGTTTTACTTGGCCACCTCTAGGAAGGGGCCATTCAGCCCTTTAAGCCCATTCCACCATTCAATTTGATTGTGACTGATCTGTTCGTGTTCATAAGTTCTAGGAGCAGGATTAGGCCATTCGGCCCATCAATATTCCGCCATTCAATCATGACTGATCTATTATTCCCTCCCAACCTCTTCTGCCTTCTCCCCATAACCCCTGACATCTGTACTAGTCAAGAATCTATCTATCTCTGTATCCATTGTCTTAGCCTCCACAGCCATCTGTGGCAATTAACGCCACAGACTCATCACCCTCTGACAAAATAAATTCCTCCTCATCTTCTTTCTAAAGGTAAGTCCTTTTATCCTGAGGCGATTGCCTCTAGTCCACGTCTCTCCCATTAGTGGAAACATCCTCTCCCACATCCACTCTTTTCCAGACCTTTCACTATTCGGTAGGTTTCAATGAGTTCATCCTTTTAAACTCCAGCGAGTACAGGCCCAGTGCTGTCAAACGCTCATCGTAGGTTAGCCCACTCATTCCTGGAATCATTCTCCTAAACCTCCTCTGGATCCTCTCTCCAGAGCCAGCAAATCCTTCCTCAGATATGGGGCCCAAAACTGCTCAAAATACTCCAAATGCGGTCTTACCAGTGCCTTGTTAAGCCTCAGCATTACATCTCTGGTTTTTATTCATCTAAGATATAATCCATTCTCTCCTATAAATATAAAGTCAACAGATGGCTTAATAGGGAAGAATTGCGTCTCATGCCCAGAGCAGATGAATCGAGGACAAGAGGACATAGGTTTAAGGTGAAGGGGTAAAGATCTAATTGGAATCTGAATGGTAACATTTTCACACAGAAGCAGGGACTATCCCAACAAATATGAAGCAGTTAGACAGGTAAATGGAAAGGGCAGGTTTGGAGGGATATGGGCCAAACGTGGGCGTGGGACTAGTGTAGCTGGGACATGTTGGCCGGTGTGGACAAGTTGGGCCGAAGGACCTGTTTTCACACTGTATCACTCTGACTCTATGACTCTTTAACTAACTACTCTACCCACCAAAGATAGACATAAAAATCTGGAGTAACTCAGCGGGTCATACAGCATCTCTGTCGAAAAGGAACAGGTGACGTTTCGGGTCGAGACCCTTCTTCGGACTCTATTCAGATCCTATTCTACCCACCAAAGCCTTACGTAGTTTCAAGTGTCTGTGACATCCATCTTGGAATGGTGCCAGCTCCCAGTGAGGGAGGGACAGCCTCCCTCACTGGGGTTCTCTTGCCCAGCCCCAGACATCAAAAACGCTCCTAGACATGGGACCACGTGGGATCTGGTGGGACCAGATGCATTTTACTGGGTGGCATTCCAGCCTTGATCCCAAGTCAGAGCACAACTTCAGAGACACAAAACCAAACGCAAACCCCCAGGCCAATCTTCCGATGCCGCAGTGCCCTGGTCAACAGTTAACATCCTTTTCAAGACCAGAATCATTATACGGTTGCTGTTTATGGGAGCTTGCTGTGTTTGGTTTAGAGATACAGCGCGGAAACAGGCCCTTTGGCCCACCGAGTCGATGCTGACCAGCGATACCCGCACATTAACACCAGTAAATGGGGATTTATAGGAGGGCACCAGTAAATGGGGAATTAGGGGAGGGCACCAGTAAATAGGGAATTAGGGGAGGGCACCAGTAAATAGGGAATTAGGGGAGGGCACCAGTAAATAGGGAATTAGGGGAGGGCACCAGCTCTCCCACCACAACCAGGGAGCAGTGCTGAACTACTCTCTACCTCTGGTGACCCTTGAGTAGAAAGGAACTGCAGATGCTGGTTTAAACCAAAGAAAGACACAAAATGCTGGAGTAACTCAGCGGGACAGGCAGCATCCCTGGAGAGAAGGAATGGGTGACGTTTCGGGTCGAGACCCTTCTTCAGACACAGCATCTATGGAGGACAAGGACACGCACCATTTTGTGTCAGGAGCATTCTTTGTAGTAAGGGGGAGGAAGCTGGAAATGAGAGATGGAGCAGGGCAAAGCCTGGCAAATGATAGGTAGATAAAAAGGCACAAAGTGCTGGCGTAACTCAGCGGGTCAGGAAGTATCTCTGGATGTACACAAAGTGCTGGAGTAACGGCGGCACGGTGGCGCAGCGGTAGAGTTGCTGCCTTACAGCGAATGCAGCGCCGGAGACTCAGGTAGCATCTTTGGAAAAAAAAGCATGGGTGACATTACGGGTCGGGGCCCTTCTTCAGACTGCTTTCGTCTGAAGTCTGAAGAGGTGTCCCGAACCGAAACGTCACCTATCCTTTTTCTCCAGAGACGCTTCCTGACCCACTGAGGTATTCCAGCATCTTGTGTTTATCTCATTGTGTTAATTTGGATTGTTGTCTTCTATAACTGAAACACAGCATACATCCAAAGATGTCATTTATTTACAAGTTCGTAAGAGTTCGTAAGACCCAGGAGCAGTGTTAGGCCATTCGGCCCATCGAATCTTGCTCCATGGCTGATCTATTTTCCCCTCTCAACCCCATTCCCCGGCCTTCTCCCTGTATCCTTTGATGCACTTACTAAATCAAGAAGCTTTCAATCTCTGCTTTAAAAATACCCCTCAATTGACCTCCACAGCCGTCTGTGGCAATAAATTCCAAGACAGCACCCACATTGTACACGGACTGCAGCAAGTTCCCTGAACTATGACCAGATCTTGCTCAATTTAAGCTGCCATCCGTACTCACACTGTGTGGCAATATCTACATTTCCGAACCTTGCTGGAATAATTGTCAGAGTAACAGAGTCTCAGCACAGGGAAACAGGCCCTTCAGCCTACCAAATCCATGCCAGCCATCAACCTCCAATTTATATTGATCCTACATTCATCTCATTTTGTTATTAATCTCACATTCTCGTCAGTTCTTCTCAGTTTCTAACAGCTCTGCTCAAGCAATGGACCGCACATGTCAGACTTGGCAGCAATGCCCACACTCTACGAATGAAAATAAACCCACACACACAGGGCAGCACAGTGGAGCAGCGGTAGAGTTGCTGCCACAAAGTGCCAGAGACCCGGGTTCAATCCTGACTACAGGTGCTGCCTGTGCGAAGTTCATATGTTCTCCCTGTGGTCTCATGGGGTTTTTTCCCGGGTGCTCCAGTTTCCTCCCACACTCCAAAGAACGTAGAGGTTTGTAGGTCATTTGCCCCCTAGAGTGTAGGATGTGAAAGTGGGATAACATAGAACTAATGTGAATGTGAGATCGATGGTCGGAGTGGACTCGGGTGGGCTGAAGGGCCTGTTTCCACGCCCTATGTCTAAAACTAAAACTAAAACATGGAAAGGGAGAATGAATCAGTGCTGGATGTTGGACAATTGTCGTGTGCTCATGTTGGGCTTCCGTATCTCATTTGCACCCTACGTTTATCAGTGGTGTGGACCGTTATCGGCCGAATGCATTCAATATAAGCTCCCGGTCACCCGAAGAGGAAGCCCGGACCATGAAAGAACAATCCCAACCTTCACACCCATCACCTTGTGCCGTCTCCCTCAGACCAGACCACAGCTCTTGAATCAGACTATGAACACAAAGTACTATATTCATGAGCTCTGGGCTGGAGCCTTTCCAAAATCTCTGCTGAATCCATTTCCTTAATAAAAGTAGCAAAAGTTCCAGATGGTTTTTAAGGACACAGAGCAAAGCATTGATTGGTTGTGTGATTCATCGGCTTCTGCTAAGACTGCATGAAAACGAGCTCTCGGGAGTTAACTAAATGACCATTGATCTCAGGTCGACTCCAAGGGAACTTGAGGTTGGCTGATATTTGAGGAACTGATTCACTGCTGACTCACTGATATTGGAGGAACTGATTGCACAATGCAAGTTGGCCGTCCCCATTCAGGCAGCAGTCGGAGCACTTGCGCTGACTGAGAATCCGCCCATCAGGAAAACCGGGCGACTCAGTGGCACAGCAGGCAGAGCTGCTCCCTCACAACGCCAGAGTGCCGGGTTCAATCCTGACCCCGGGTACTGTCGATGTATGGAATCTGCACGGTTTCCTCCCACATCACAAAGACATGCGGGTTTGTGGGTCAATTGTGGCCTCTGTAAATTGTCCCTAGTGCGCAAGGAGTGGATGCGAAAGTGAGAATAACATAGAACTCGTGTGAACGGGTTGGCGTGGCGTGGCGTGGCGTGGTCAGCGTGGATTCGATACGCCAAGGGTCTGTTTCCATGCTGCAGCTCCGACTAAACTAAACTAAAGAGTGCGCAAATAGTATTAAAATTCTCGGATGAGCATTATAGTAGCAGAATAATCATTATCTTGTCTTAAAGCCCCACGTCTTTGCACTAAATGATGTACTCTTTATCCTTTACCTGCCCACTGTGGACGGCTTGATTGTATTCACAAATAGTCTTTTGACTGGATAACACACAAACAAAAGCTTTTCACTCAAACCGCGATACAATACGTGACAATAATAAACTAAACTTCTAAACTTCTAAACCTCTCAGGGCAGCACTGTGTCATAGTAGCGTCAGCGTCAGAGACCCAGGTTCGATCCTGACTACTGGTGCTGCCCGTACGGAGTTTCTCCCCGTGACCTGCGTGGGTTCCTTGATCTTCAATTTCCTCCCACACTCAAAAGACGTACAGGTTTGTAGGCTAACTGGTTTGGTACAAATGTTGTTAAAAAATTGTTCCTTTGTGTGTGTAGGATAGTGTTAATGTGCGGGAATCGCTGGTAGGCCCGGACCCGGTGGGCCGAAGGGCCTGTTTCCGCGCTGTATCTCTCACCTAAACTAAACTAAGCTAAACTAAACCTAGAGAAAGTACGCAGATAATGGAAACAAGTCCTTCAGCCCAGCAACTGGAGGACGTATTGACCATCAAACACCTATTTACACTGAAGTCATAGAGTCACTAAACCGAGACCAATCACATGTTCCAGCATCTGCTGTTCCTTGTGCTTCCAATGATCTCTTTTATTCTCTCCACAGATTCTGTCACTCACCCACACACCAGGAACAATTTGCAGTGGTGAATTAGCTGACTGATCCAAAAACATTTGGGGTGTGGGTGGAAACCAGAACACCTGGAAGAAACCCAAATGGAACACAGGGAGAATCTATCCTCTTAACGCCCCTTCAAACAGGTGGGGCCAGTAATGGCTGTGCCAACAGTCCGTCTGTCACTTCCTTCTTTGTTGTTTGTTTGTATGTATGTGTTAAATGTATGTTTTTAGTGTCCTTTAGCCTGTTTTATGTGGGAGGGTGTGGGGGGGAGTTGGGGGAAACTTTTTCTAATCTCTTACCACGATGGAGATGCGATTTTTTTCCGTGTCGTATCTCCGTCCGCGCTGTGGCCGAACATCGAGGAGATGGCGGTCTTTGCTGGAGACCGACTTCGGGAGCTCCAACAGTGGGAGCCTGCTGACTTAAACATCGCGGTGCTCGCGGTCCCTGGTTAGAGACCGACGTCGGGAGCTCCAAGCCGCAGGAGCTTCGATCGCCCCGACTGCGGATGGTTCGACTGCCCCGACCGCGGGAGAATAAAAGAGGAAGCGGTTTAGACTTTATTGCCTTCCATCACAGTGAGGAACATGGGGAATCCGCTGTGGTGGATGTTTATAGACAATAGACAATAGGTGCAGGAGGAGGCCATTCAGCCCTTCGAGCCAGCACCGCCATTCAATGTGATCATGGCTCATCATTCTCAATCAGTACCCCGTTCCTGCCTTCTCCCCATACCCCCTGACTCTGCTATCCTTAAGAGCTCTATCCAGCTCGCTCTTGAATGCATTCAGAGAATTGGCCTCTACTGCCTTCTGAGGCAGAGAATTCCACAGATTCACAACTCTCTGGCTGAAAAAGTTTTTCCTCATCTCAGTTCTAAATGGCCTACCCCTTATTCTTAAACTGTGGCCCCTTGTTCTGGACTCCCCCAACATTGGGAACATGTTTCCTGCCTCTAACGTGTCCAACCCCTTAATAATCTTGTAGTATAAGAAAATAACTGCAGATGCTGGTACAAATCGATTTATTCACAAAATGCTGGAGTAACTCAGCAGGTCAGGCAGCATCTCGGGAGAGAAGGAATGGGTGACGTTTCGGGTCGAGACCCTTCTTCAGACTGATGTCTGGGGGGCGGGACAAAGGAAGGAGATAGGTGGAGACAGGAATATAGAGGGAGATCTGAGAAGGAGGAGGGGAAGGGAGGGACAGAGGAGCTATCTGAAGTTGGATAAGTCGACGTTCATACCACCGGGCTGCAAACTGCCCAGGCGAAATATGAGGTGCTGCTCCTCCAATTTCCGGCGGGCCTCACTATGGCACTGGAGGAGGCCCATGACAGAAAGGTCAGACTGGGAATGGGAGGGGGAGTTAAAGTGCTCGGCCACCGGGAGACCAGTTTTGTTAATGCGGACCGAGCGCAGGTGTTCAGCGAAGCAATCGCCGAGCCTGCGCTTGGTTTCGCCGATATAGATAAGTTGACATCTAGAGCAGCGGATGCAATAGATGAGGTTGGAGGAGGTGCAGGTGAACCTCTGTCTCACCTGGAAAGACTGTTTGGGTCCTTGGATGGAGTTGAGGGGGGAGGTAAAGGGACAGGTGTTGCATCTCGTGCGGTTGCAGGGGAAAGTGCCCGGGGTTGGGATGGTTTGGGTAGGAAGGGACGAGTGGACCAGGGAGTTACGGAGGGAACGGTCTCTGCGGAACGCAGAGAGGGGAGGGGATGGGAAGATATGGCCAGTGGTGGGGTCCCGTTGTAGGTGACGGAAATGTTGGTGGATGATATGTTGGGTCCGTTGGCTGGTGGGGTGGAAGGTGAGAATGAGGGGGGATTCTGTCCTTGTTGCGAGTGGGGGAAGGGGGAGCAAGAGCGGAGCTGTGGGATGTAGAAGAGACCCTAGTGAGAGCCTCATCTATAATGGAGGAGGGGAAGCCCCGTTTTCTGAAGAACGAGGACATCTTGGAAGCCCTAATGTGAAACACCTCATCCCGGGCGCAGATGCGGCGTAGACGGGGTGAGGTGTTTCACACTAGGGCTTCCGAGATGTCCTCGTTCTTCAGAAAATGGGGCTTCCCCTCCTCCATTATACTCCAGGTACGGTCTCACTAGGGCCCTGTACAACTGTAGAAGGACCTCTTTGCTCCTATACTCAACTCCTCTTGTTATGAAGGCCAACATTCCATTGGCTTTCTTCACTGCCTGCTGTACCTGCATGCTTCCTTTCAGTAACTGATGCACTAGGACACCCAGATCTCGTTGTACGTCCCCTTTTCCTAACTTGACACCATTCAGATAATACTCTGCCTTCCTATTCTTACCACCAAAGTGGATATCCTCACACTTATCCACATTAAACTGCATCTGCCATGCATCCGCCCACTCACACAACCTGTCCAAGTCACCCTACAACCTCATAGCATCTTCCTCACAGTTCACACTACCACCCAGCTTTGTATCATCTGCAAATTTGCTAATGGTACTTTTAATCCCTTCATCCAAGTCATTAATGTCTATTGTAAATAGCTGCGGTCCCAGCACCGAGCCTTGCGGTACCCCACTAGTTACTGCCTGCCATTCTGAAAGGGACCCATTTATCCCCACTCTTTGCTTTCTGTCTGTCAACCAATCTGCACGGCACGGTGGCGAGGCGGTGGTAAGGAGTTGCTGCCTTACAGCGCTTGCAGCGCCGGAGACCCGGGTTCGATCCCGTCTACGGGTGCTGTCTGTACGGAGTTTGTACGTTCTCCCCGTGACCGCGTGTGTTTTCTCGGAGATCTTCTGTTTCCTCCCACATTCCAAAAACGTACAGGTTTGTAGGTTGATTGCCTTGGTGTATGTGTAAATTGTCCCTAGTGTGTGTAGGATAGTGTTAATGCGTGGGGTGATCGCTGGGCGGTGCGGACTCGGTGGGCCGAAGGGCCTGCTTCCGCCCTGTAACTAAACTAATCTGCACACCACTGTTAAAGAGTGGGTAAGGAGTTCTTCCAATATCTATTAGCCGACACTCCTAGCCTCAAATAATCATCGGGGAAAGTAGAGCTGACGTGATTTTGCAAGTTGTTATTATTTACAGGAAATCATCACGTAGAAAGCTGCCACATTTTCGCGTACTGTGCCAGCCGGTTAGAAATGCATTTCTTCCTTTCTTCTGGAGGGCCAACTGCGGAGAGCTTGATTTCTCGTCAGCTCTTGGGATTTATTTTTTTCCTGAATAATTAGAAATGCTTCATTGTCGCTCTGAAAGGCCCGAGGGACTGTGTCTGACTGAGCCTGTTCTCCGGATTAAAGTGTCAATGTTTAAATTGGGCAGACTCTACCCCAGCAATGAGTGGAGGTCAGAACGGAGAGATGGCCAATCCCTGGGCAATTCAGCATTGCAAATGATATGCTGATCAGAGGGCCCTTTGAATAGTTGCCACAGATGCCAAGCATCTTGGCAGACGTCTGCATTTTGTCAACAAGAAGCCGATTGTTCCAAAACCATTAAAGCACACAACAATCTTTTGGGCTCAAGGTAGAGGAAAAGCTACCCACTCTCCCCATACCCCATCTCTTTACAAATTCAGCTTTTTTTTTATTGAACTGATTTATAGCTAGATGCGTCAAAGAGGGTTCTCCTTTCAAAGTGCATGCCTTTGAGAATGAGCCTCCCCACAATAGCACCAGTGAGACTGGCACCTTATGGGCTGAAAAAGCTTTTTCAATAGAATCGGTCCTTTGTTGGGGGTACTTTTCTCAAGGCAGCGATGAAGAGAAAGATTTGTTTTTTTTATGGGTGACACTGGCCTAATGTTAGAAGCATGACGGCCAATGTTTACACAGGAAGCTCCCACAATCAGCATTTGAATAATGATCTCAGTCAATCGGTTTTAGGGCAAAACACAAAGAGCTGGGGGGGGGGGGGGGGAACTCAGCGGGTCAGGCAGCATCTGTGGAGGGAATGCGTCTGGAGAAAATTGTGTGCAGTTCTGGTCGTCTCATTACAGGAAGGATGTGGAGGCTTTGGAGAAGTTGCGGAAGAGGTTGATTAGAATGCTCTCTGGGTTAGAGGGTATTGGCTACGAGGAGAGGTCGGACAAATGTGAATTGTTTACTCTGGAATGTCGGAGGTTGAGGGAAAACCTGAGAGAATATCTATATACTAAAACTCTTGTTTGTTTGTTTGTTTGTTTGTTCCTGAACTACAGCCAAAACGGCACACGATAGCGCGACGATTTTAGGCCCACCTTACTCACCGCCGTCCCTTTGGTGCTAATGGAACAGGTTTCATTGAAATTGGTGTTATATTTTTAAAGTTATTCACATTTTAAAGTTTAAATCTATCTCCTCGGGAGGGTGGGGGGAGGGGAGGGAGAGGGGGGGGGGGAGAGGAGAGGGGGCAGGGGAGGGGGGGAGAGGGGAGAGGGAGGGGCGGTGGGGAGGGGAGGGGTAGGGGAGGAAGGGGGCGAGGGAGGGGTGGGTGTGAGGGGGAGGAGTGGGGGAGAGGGGAGGGGGGAGTGGGAGGGGGAGATAAGGGGGGGGGCAGGGGAGGAGGAGAGGGTGCTGCACCAATGCAGGAGAGGCTTGGGCCCAACGGGTCCACTTGGTCTAATATAGAATGATGAGAGTCATAGTGTATAGGGAAGACAGTCAGAACCTTTCTCTGAGGGTGTAAATGTCAAAGACTGGAGGTTGTAGCCTTCAGGTTGGAAGGGGAAAGTTTAAAGGTGTGTGGGGCATTGTTTAGTTTAGATTTGTTTTATAGATTAATTTAATTTGACACACTGTCCGTTTGAAATAGATATTGTTGGCCAAAGGGCCTGTTCCTGTTCTGTACTGTTCGAAAAACCCGCAATGTCGTCTGTCCTTTTCCCTCCACAGACGCTGCCTAATGATCTGCGTTCCTCCAGCACTTTGTTCTTTGTTCAAGCTTCCAGCATCTGCAGTCTCCTGTGCCTCCATTATTAATCTGTTTTGGAGATGTTGGTGAGGGCCCATGTTATGTGCAGGGCAATGCTTTGGGAACAACTTCCAAGACAGTCCCATGGGATCTATCACATTGAGCCGAGAGAGGGCAGCTTGGTTTCCCACTGAGCCCCCGTGTGCACTGCAACTCCAGCCATAGGCATAGGGAGGGAACGACAGTCTAACTCTCAGAGGCAAGTGAAGATTTGGAATTCTCCACCTGTGAGTCATGGAAGCTGAGGCATTGAATATCTTCATGGCTGAGAATGATCGGGTTTTGGGGTTATGGACAAGTCAAAAGTCATAGAAACATAGAAAATGGGTGCAGGAGGAGGCCATTCAGCCCTTCGAGCCAGCACCGCCATTCATTCTGATCATGGCTGATCGTCCACAATCAGAAACCCGTGCCTGCCTTCTCCCCATATCCCTTGATTCCACTAGCCCCTAGAGCTCTATCTACCCCTCTCTTAAATCCATCCAGTGATGCGGCCTCCACTGCCCTCTGCGGCAGAGAATTCCACAAATTCACAACTCTCTGGGTGAAAATGCTCCTTCTCACCTCCGTTTTAAATGGCCTCCCCTTTATTCTAAGACTGTGGCCCCTGGTTCTGGACTCCCCCAACATTGGGAACATTTTTCCTGCATCTAGCTTGTCCAAAGTCAAGAGTGGTTTATTGTCAACGGAACACTGAAACCCTTACTGCAGCTTTACAGGGGCATTAACGCAACAGCATACCACCAACTGATTGAGTCTGGTCAGCAGGGGGCTAGGGTCCTAACCTCCATTGTCCACACCTTCGATGGAGTAGGTACCCTGCCCACCATGGGAACTCACTGCCTCAGCTCCATTATATTGCACTGTGGCATCAAAATCTTCCGCTGCCTCAAAGGTTCAATCCAAAGTCCTGCATGTCCTCGTTTCTCTTGCTATTGCCCACTCTTGGTGGAAAGATGAAAATATGTCACAATTAAATAATAAAGCACCAAAATGGAGGAAAGATATCCTCAGCATCCTTCTGATCGTTTTGACAAAGTGTTTAATTCAGAAACAAGTGTGGGGAATCATCTGTTTTCGAGGCAGAAAAACAGTTATAGACCTTGCCAATCTAGAAAAAGGAAAATAAGCACTACTAGAAGTCGACAAGTGTAGGACAGTAGGAACAGAGTGTTGGAGTAACTCAGCGAGCCAGGCAGTATCTCTGGAGAACATGGATAGGTGGCCCTTTGGGTAGTGACCTTCGTGAATCGAAACGTCACCTAGCCACGTTCTCCAGGGATGCTACCTGACCCCGTGAGCTTTTCCAGGAAATTGCAGGTGCTGTGGATGATATTTATGAGAGTCGTCATTAAATCCGGGTGAAATGTTGTGCCTCTATTTAAGAAGTGCTGCAGGGAACTAAAGGCCAGTGATTCTAACATCTATGCTCAGAAAGTTACCAGAGAGTATTCTGAAGGATAATATATTCATGCATTTAGATGGACAGGGAGCGATTAGGGATAGTCAGCATGGTTTTGTTTGTGGGAGATCGTGTTTCACAAATCTTTTTTTTGTTGTAGATATGACCACAAAGGTTGACGAGGGCAGAACTGTGGACATCCATATATATGGATTTCAGCAAGGCATTTGACAAGGTTCCACATGGTAGGCCGCTCTGGAAGGTTATATCGCATGGGATCAAAGGAGCTTGGCTGAATGGATAGAAAGTTGGCTTCATGGAAGGAAGCAGAGGGTGATGGTGGAAGGTTGTTTCTTGGACAGGAGGCCTGTGACTAGTGGCGTGCCTCAGGGTTCAGCATTGAGCCATTTGCTGCTTGTTATCTGTATCAACGATTTGGATGAGAACGTATAAGATTATTAAGGGGTTGGACACGTTAGAGGCAGGAAACATGTTCCCAATGTTGGGGGAGTCCAAAACAAGGGGCCACAGTTTAAGAATAAGGGGTAGGCCATTTAGAACGGAGATGAGGAAAAACATTTTCAGTCAGAGAGTTGTGAATCTGTGGAATTCTCTACCTCAGAAGGCAGTGGAGGCCAATTCTCTGAATGCATTCAAGAGAGAGCTAGATAGAGCTCTTAAGGATAGCGAAGTCAGGGGGTATGGGGAGAAGGCAGGAACGGGGTACTGATTGAGAATGATCAGCCATAATCACATTGAATGGCGGTGCTGGCTTGAAGGGCCAAATGGCCTCCTCTTGCACCTATTGTCTATTGAGAACATATAAGGCATGATTAGCAAGTTTGCAGATGACATTAAAGTGGATGGAAATGTAGTTAGTGAAGATGGTTGTCAAAGATTTACAGCAAAATCTTAATGGGTTGGGCAGGTGGGCTGAGGATTGGTTGATGGAATTTAACACAGAGAAGTGCAAGATGTTGAAATTTGGGAAGTCTAACCAAGGCAGGACCTACAGAGTGAATGCCAGGGCTTTGGGAAATGTCGTAGAGCAGAGGGATCTAGGAGGTGCAGGGACAATGTTCCTTGAAAATGGAGTCACAGGTGGATAGGGTGGTCAAGAAGGCTTTCGACACATTGGCCTTCACCAGTCAAGAGTATTGAGTATAGAAGTTGGGAGGTCATGTGGCAGTTGCACAAGACATTGGTGAGGCCACATTCGGAGCATTGCGTTCAGCTTTGGTCAGCACGTTGCAGGAAAGATGTTAAGCTGGGAAGGGCGCAGAGCAGATTTACGAGGCTGTTGTGGGGTCTCGAGGGCTTGGGAGAGGTTGAGCAGGCTAGGGGTTTATTCCTTGGAGGGCAGGGGGATGAGGTGATCTTATAGAGGTGTATAAGATCATGAGAGGAATACACAGGGTAAATGCAGCGTTTTACGCAGAGGAGGGAATCAAGAACCAGAGGACATAGGTTTAAGGTGTGGGCAGGTAGGGGGAAGGGGGAAGATGTAATAGGTAGCTGAGGGGCAACATTTTTTTACACAAAGCATGCCTCTTGAAACCTGTCTATCATTGCTCTATCAGAGTTCTGATGAGAGGTTGCCATTCCTCTCTCCACAGACACTGCTTGGCCTGCTGGGAGTTTCCGGCATTTTCTCTTTGGTTCGTTGCAGTATTCTGTTCCACTTGGCGTCCGAGCGTTGAAAATATTTCGATGTTGAGAGTCAAGAGCCAGCACCTGAGTTAAGTGGGCCGCATCTTCAACTAAACAAAAGTAAATTAAACCTCTGACTCTCCATAGAGTCTGATCGAACCATAGGTTTAAGGTGAAAGAGGCAAAGTTTAAGAGAGATGTGTGAGGCAAGGACTTTTACACAGACGGTGGTGGGTGGCAGATATAAGTTCATAAGTTCTAGGAGCAGAATAAGGCCATTCAGCCCATCAAGTCAACTCCGCCATACAATCATGGCTGATCTATCTTCCCCTCTCAACCCCATTCAACTGCCTTCACCCCAGAACCCCTGACACCCTTACTAAATCAAGAATCAGTCAATATTAAGAAGCTTTTAGATAGGCACGTGTATGTGCAGGGAATGGAGGGATATCGATCACATACAGGCAGATAGACAACAAATGCTGGAGTAACTCAGCGGGACAGGCAGTATCTCTGGATAGGAGGAATGGGCGACGTTTCGGGTCGAGACCCTTCTTCTGGGCTCGGATGGCCACCTAAAGGCACATGGGCTGAAGGGCCTGTTCCTGTGCTGTACTCTTCAGACAGCATGGGCTGAAGGGCCTGTTCCTGTGCTGTACTCTTCTGCAGTACGTTCTCACTCACTGGGTCACCATCGGATTGCTGACTGCTTCTGTTGAAATGTGACCGGTGGCAGGTTTGGGCTTGATGTTGGATCTCTTCACAATCCAACACACAGCCCAGCGCACACACTGCCCCGGGCTGTGGCTTCCGAGATTCGTCAATGAAAGCTCCGCACTCGGTGAATATCTCTCCCCCTCCCGGGACCCTCCCCCTCCCCTCCATCAGTCAGCACCTGACGAGGTCAGGGCCCCCCACCTTTGAAGAGGTTGGGTCCATCTGCTGGATTCCTGTGGCGTCTGGCAGCAACCCTCTGGAAGGGGCAGGTGCTGTGCAGAGCGCACTGTTGTTTAATTTTACTTATCCTGCCTCTCTTTCAATTATCTCAGTGGTATTAAAACCTCAAGGAGCCTCCCCTCCCCCCAATAATCTTGGGAACCGCCCACCCTACACCCACCCCACACACTGAGGACCACTGGTAGGAATGAGCTGCCCTTGGGACAATGGTGGTTGATCGCAGGACGCAGGTGTGGGCAATTTGCCTTCATCTACTGGCCCTCGCTCGGTTCAGCGGTCCGCTGGTGGGCGGCTCTGACAAACGTCTACAGGTGCACCGTAGAGAGCAAGCTGTCGGGATGCATCACACCTTCGTTTGGGAACAGCTCTGCCCAAGACCACAAGAAATTACAGAGAACAGTAGATGTAGCCCAGACCATCACACAGACTGGACACCCCACCATTGACTCATAGTAGATAGGTGGGTCTGAAGAAATGATCTCGACCCGAAATGTCATCTATTCCTTCCCTCCAGAGATGTTGCATGACCCGCTGAGTTACTCCAGCTTTTTGTGTCTATCTCCGGTTTAAACTAGCATCTGCAGTTCCTTCCTACACAATTGACACCCAGTAGCACCACTGTGCCATCTATCCTCTATATTCAATGATTCAATGGTTCAAAGATACTTTATTCCCACATGTGCCGAGGTAAAGTTAAATTCTTCGTTTCTGCATATAATCAGGTAAAATCACACAGCAGACTTCACCAGGGCAGTGCACAAAATGTCGCCATGTTTCTGGTGTCGACAACGTTTCAAAAGTTCTTAGTACAGTCTTATCCTCTCGCAACGATGAACCAGGCTCGCTAGTTCTTGGTGGCCCCCCCACTAGGCCCCTCTTCCATCTCGGCACCTCCCTCGGTCCATCCTTATCGATACACTGTCCTTAGCGGGACAGGCTGCATCTCTGGAGAAAAGGAACGGGTGACGTTTCGGGCCGAGACCCTTACCTCAGCGACTGAAGAAGGGTATCGACCCGAAACGTCACCCATTCCTTCCCTCCAGAGATGCTGCCTGTCCCGCTGAGTTACTTCAGCTTTTTGTGTCCATCCTCGGTTTAAACCAGCGTCTGCAGTTCCTTTGGTCGACACAAAATGCTGGAGTAACTCAGTGGGTCAGGCAGCATCTCGGGAGAGGAGCAATGGATGATGTTTCGGGTGGAGACCCTTCTTCGATTTTAACCAGCATCTGCAGTTTTTTTTCCTACACAATCTGCAGTTCCTTCCTACATATGGAACCAGACCTCAGGCTCTTCGGTCCACAGGGTCGGGAGTTTGAGCGCGACGGCATCGAGGTCGGCAGGACCGGGTTGCGCATTATTGCGATTCATCACGACGCGTGATGAATGTCGGAGTCACCAATGTAGTGGCCTGGCGGAGGCCAGAGAAAAGGCTGGACACCAGGCAGGTTAAGCAAAAGGTCTTTATTTGGCTGTGAGCTCCTACTCACAGCGAAGTCCACCTAGGGATAAACCACACCTCCCAATGGGCTGACCTTTAACCCCTTAAGCCTGTCCGTCAAGTGACGAGGGGGCTGACCCGAGGAGTGGCCTGGTCCCCAGGGACCGCCACACTGTCCTTATCTGGCAAAGGATGTGACTCCACACCCAGTAAAGTCTCCACACCCACTTGACTGAATTAGTCACTCAGTATCAGGTAAGTCACCATCAACTTTGCTGGTAGACACAAAATGCTGGAGTAACTCAGTAGGTCAGGCAGCATCTCAGGAGAGAAGGAATGGGTGATGTTTCGGATCGAGACCCTTCTTCAGACTGATGTCAGGGGAGGGGGTGGGACGAAGATGGAATGTAGTAGGAGACAGGAAGATAGTGGGAGAACTGGGAAAGGGGAGGGGAAAGAGAGGGACAGAGGAACTATCTGAAGTTAGAGAAGTCAATGTTCATACTGCTGGGGTGTAAACTTTGCTGGGGCAAGACTGCTCTTGGTTTTGCCACCAAGACTCACAACCTGAACAATTCTCCTGAGGTTCATACAGGCAAAGAAAGAACAGTAGACTTTGTTAGTGAACTGAATAGCTTTTTTTTAACAACAGTTTGGCAATAACATGCACAGCATTGCCAATAGTAACACTATTTAAACAAAACATTCCTGCTCCATTTAATTTTACTCAAGTTCATGATAAAATTCACATCCCCATATCACCAGCAGAGGCAGCAGGATACTTGTTCAGCAGCTTACTGGCAGGCCAGGCATGGAAGCTGGCCTCCTGAGCAGCGCAGTGTAGCAACACTGCAATCTGAGTACTTTATTGAACATCTACAGGCGCACATGAGAGCATACTGGCTGGTTACAACGATCAAGAACAAAGGAAGCTGCAGAAAGTGGTGGACACCTCCCAGTCCATCACAGATACTGATCTCCCCTCCATCGAAGGGATCTACTGGAACTGCTGACTCAAGAAGGTACCTGATAACGTTAAAGTCCCACACTGTCCTGGCCATCTTCTCATCTCGCTGCTGCCGTCGGGAGGAAGGCACAGGAGCCAGAGAACCATGAGAGCCAGCCCTCAAGACCAGCTTCCTCCCGCCAACACGTTTGCTCCTGAACCACTCTGCACAACCCGATCTACAACCTCATCACAGCCATGAATTATTTTTTTAGATTTAGATTTAGAGATACAGCGCGGAAACAGGCCCTTCGGCCCACCAAGTCGGCGCCGCCCAGCGATCCCCGCACATTAACACTATCCTACACCCACTAGGGACAATTTTTACATTTACCCAGTCAATTAACCTACATACCTGTACGTCTTTGGAGTGTGGGAGGAAACGGAAGATCTCGGAGAAAACCCACGTAGGTCACGGGGAGAACGTACAAACTCCGTACAGACGGCGCACGTAGTCAGGATCGAACCTGAGTCTCCGGCGCTGCATTCGCTGTAAGGCAGCAACTCTACCGCTGCGCCACCGTGCCATAGTATTGCAGTCTATGCCCTGTGTATTGCAATAGTCGGGTGAAGTAGAATAACTGATAATTTACCATACCATTGTTTATTATAGTTGTGTTTCTTTCTGTTTTGTTTATCTGCTTCTGACTTATGATGTTGTGTTTTTTTTATATTATATTTTGTTAAGTATTAAGGGTAGGCACAATAAACTTTGGCCTCTGCCTACACCTTTTTTTCCCGGTCAGATAATATCATGTGTGATTATATTGTTTTATTTTTGATACAATGATTTAGTTCCCATTTAACTTTCACAACTGTATGGTCAATCTGCTGCGTTGTATTGGCCGGAAAAAGAAGAAAAAAAAAGGAAAAAAAAGAAATAAAATTGTTATATTTATTTGTTGTGTTGTCACGTCAATGTGCCTGTAAACCTGCAACAGGTTAAGAACTCGACAATTAAACCCTCTTGACTTTTGACCTGTAACTGGAAATGTTTCCCATGGCAGGAAATCCGCCATCGTTATGCAGATTGGCCTTCGGACCTCATAGCTCACTGAAAGTTGCAATGCAAGTAGATCGAGTGGTAAAGAGGGCATATCTTATGCTCGCCTTCACTGGTCAAGACATTTAGCATAAGGGTCAGAATGTCACGATGTGGCTCTATAAAACTTTGGTCGAACTGCTTTTGGAGCACCTTGTGGAGTTCTGGTCACCCTGTCACAGGAAGGATAATAGACAATAGACAATAGGTGCAGGGGGAGGCCATTTGGCCCTTCGAGCCAGCACCGCCATTCAATGTGATCATGGCTGATCATTCTCAATCAGTACCCCGTTCCTGCCTTCTCCCCATACCGCCCTGACTCCGCTATCCTTAAGAGCTCTATCTAGCTCTCTCTTGAATGCATTCAGAGAATTGACCTCCACTGCCTTCTGAGGCAGAGAATTCCACAGATTCACAACTCTGACTGAAAAAGTTTTTCCTCATGGCATAGATAGGGTAGACAGTCAGAACCTTTCTTATGACGATGCAGATGTTTCTTGCTTGAGGAATGGCAAGTAGTCCACCTTAAACATCCGTCCATTTAGATTTAGAGATACAGCGCGGAAACAGGCCCTTCGGCACACCGGGTCCGCATCGCCCAGCGATCCGCACACATTAACACTATCCTACACACACTAGGGACAAATTTTACATTTGCCCAACCAATTAGTCTACATACCTGTACGTCTTTGGAGTGTGGGAGGAAACCGAAGATCTCGGAGAAAACCCACACAGGTCACGGGGAGAACGTACAAACTCCGTACAGACGGCGCCCGTAGTCAGGACCGAACCTGAGTCTCGCTGCATTCACTGTAAGGCAGCAACTCTACCGCTGCGCCACCATGCCAATGGTTTCCTCCCACATACCAAGGACGTGCAAGTTTGTAGGTTAATTGGCTTCTGTAAATTGTCCCCTAGTGTGCAGGTAAGAACTAGTGTGTGGCTGATCACTGGTCGGTGCAGACTCGGTGGGCTAAAGGACACGTTTCCATGTTGTATGTCCAAACTTAGGACAAGTATGATTCCTGGGTCATCTTTCACATTACTGAGGAATACCAACATGATTTACTCAGTGAGGATCACACAGTGCTAGCAACCTTGACCAATGTTTGACAACTCTATCAGGTCATCTTCCCTGCAACCCAGAGACAATGAAGTCAGATGTGGACGCAAGGAACTGCAGATGCTGGATTACTAAAAAAGGACATAAAGTGCTGGAATAACTCAGCGAGTCAGGGGATCGCTGGTTGGCAAGGACTCAGAGGGCCAAAGGGTCTGTTTCCATGCTGTATCTCTAAAACTAACCTAAGTTAAACTAAACCTGTTTATTGATTAGATAGATTAGGGTAGAGAGGACCAAGTGTGGCATCAGCTGGAGCCTTGGGATTCATGGATTGGAGGCACTCATTTCCTTACGAGGCCTTCCGGAGATTTAGCTGCTCCAGGATCTTTGCCAACACATAGTCTTTACCAACGATGGGAATTTAAGACTCTAACACTGCTGACATTGATCAGATGGGATTGAATCATATGTCCCACTGTCACCGAGACGCAGAACACAGGACATTGCTGAATAAATCAAACACATGGCAGCGCCAGAGACTCAGGTTCGATCCTGACTACGGGTGCTGCACTGTAAGGAGTTTGTACGTTCTCCCCGTGACCTGCGTGGGTTTTCTCCGAGATCTTCGGTTTCCTCCCACACTCCAAAGACGTACAGGTATGTAGGTTAATTGGCTGGGTAAAATGTAAAAATTGTCCCTAGTGGGTGTAGGATAGTGTTAATGTGCGGGGATCGCTGGGCGGCACGGACTTGGTGGGCCGAAAAGGCCTGTTTCCGGCTGTATATATATGATATGATATGATATGAATGTCAATAGGCACTCATTGCAATGGGAACCACTGCCAAATAGCCTGAACTAAGTAATCACAATGCTTATTCACGTGGCAAGGCTGCCAAGGATGAATTGATTAAATTTGGGCAGCAAGGTGGCGCAGCTGGTGGAGCTGCTGCCTCACGGCACCAGAGACCCCGTTTCGATCCCGATCTCAGGGGCACCACGGAGTCTCAGCGGTAGAGTTGCTCAATACAGCGGCAGGGCCTGATCCTGACTACGGGTGCTGTCTGTACGGAGTTTGTACGTGCTCCCTGTGAATGCGTGGGTTTTCTCCGGGTGCTCCGGTTTCCTCCCACACTCCAAAGACGTACATATTTGTAGGTTAATTGGCTTCAGTAAATTGTAAATTGTCACCAATGTGTAGGATAGTGTTAGTGTATGGGGTGATCGCTGGTCGGCACAGACTCGGTGGGCCGAAGGCCCTGTTTCCGCGCTGTATCTCTAAAGTCTAAATTCTCAGGTGCTGTCTGTGTGGAGTTTGCACATGCTGATGGTGTGGGTTTCGGAAGACTTGCGGGCTTTTAGGTTAATTGTTCTCTGTAAATTGCCCCTAGTATGTAGGGAATGGATGAGAAAGTGAAATCACATAGAACTAGTGTGAGCGGGTGATCAATGATTAGCATGGACTCGCTGGTTCAAAGGGCTTGTTTCCATGCTGTATCTTTCAATTCAATTCAAGTTTAAAACTGATGTTGCTTTTTGTTCAAGTCAGAGTGAAGAAGCTGGTTCTGATGAAGGACCTTCAATAGACAATAGGTGCAGGAGGAGGCCATTCGGCCCTTCGAGCCAGCACCGCCATTCAATGTGATCATGGCTGATCATTCTCAATCAGTACCCCGTTCCTGCCTTCTCCCCATACCCCCTGACTCCGCTAACCTTAAGAGCTCTATCTAGCTCTCTCTTGAATGCATTCAGATAATTGGCCTCCACTGCCTTCTGAGGCAGAGAATTCCACAGATTCACAACTCTCTGACCGAAAAGGTTTTTCCTCATCTCCGTTCTAAATGGCCTACCCCTTATTCTTAAACTGTGGCCCCTTGTTCTGGACTCCCCCAACATTGGGACATGTTTCCTGCCTCTAACGTGTCCAACCCCTTAATAATCTTATACGTTTCGATAAGATCCCCTCTCATCCTTCTAAATTCCAGTGTATACAAGCCTAGTCACTCACAGGTGCTGCCCGACCTGCTGGAGTGTTTTCAGTATTTGCTGTTTTAGTTTGCAGAAGATGGAGAAACCTCTTCAGAGGAGAGTTGGATGGACGTGAGCAAGATTGTGACTGTGTATGTAAGGAATCTGTTTGGATTATTGGCTGATTCCAGGAACCCATCTTTTGCCCACATGCCGACTGGCTGCCCCTCTTCCAGACTTACGTCCGTGCCCGGCGGTGCCCACTGGCACCACGGAAGCATTCTGGCATCGTTGGGCAGGGGATTGTTTAGTTTAGAGATACAGCGCGAGAGCAGGCCCATCGACCCACCGAGTTGGCAATGACCAGCGATCCCCACACGTTAACACTATCCTACACACTCTAGGGACAGTTTACATTTATACCAAGCCAATTAACCTACAAACTTGTACGTCTTTGGAGTGTGGGAGGAAACCGAAGATCTCGGAGAAACCCCACATGGTCACGGGGAGAACGTACAAACTCCGTACAGCCAATGCCTGTAGCACTGTAACTCTACCGCTGCACCACCACTGTATCCCAGTTCAGGATGGTAATATAGTGATATGATGCTTGATAGGGTTGGATTGATTTGATAAGCTTGTCTGTATCCTGGATCAGGATCGTAATATAGTGCAGAGGCAAGGAACTGCAGATGCTAATTTACAAAAAAACAAACAAAGTGCTGGAGTAATTCAGCAGGTCAGGCAGCATCCCTGGAGAACACGATGGGTAACATTTTGGGTTGGGACCCTTCTTCAGACTGGTAATATTGTGAGTTGGAAGGAATTGTAGATGCTGGTTTACACCGAAGATAGACTCAAGATGCTGGAGTAACTCAGCGGGTCAGTAGATGGTGCATCTTGGTCAGCATGGGCGAGTTGGGCCGAATGGCCTTTTTCTGCGCTGTGTGACTAATTCTAAAGGGAGTTGAGAGCAGCACAGACCAGTCATGATCGTACAGAGGGCTTGAAGGGTTGACTGACCACTTTCTGCTCCTGAGATGAGGAAAAACATTTTCACCCAGAGAGTTGTGAATTTGTGGAATTCTCTGCCTCCGAAGGCAGTGGAGGCCGATTCTCTGGATGTATTCAAAAGAGAGTTAGATAGAGCTCTTTTGGCTAGCGGAACCAAGGGATATGGGGAGAAGGCAGGAACGGGGTACTGATTGTGGATGATCAGCCATGATCACATTGAATGGTGCTGGCTCAAAGGGCTGAATGGCCTCCTCCTGCACCTATTTTCTATGTATCTCTGGAGAATTTCAACCCGAAACGTCCACTATTCCTTTTCTCCAGTTATCCTGCCTGGTGTTCTGTTACTCCAGCATTTGGGGTCTATTTTTGGAAAGACAGTGATGTTTGGAGGTTTTTGAGGTTTGGTGTTTTGTCAGCAGTGTGTTAGTCTGTGGATCTATAAAAAATGTAATATAGTTGTCATTTCATGAAACGAAAAAATTGATTAACTGTTTTCTACTTCTTTGAATGTATTGTTATTATGAATCAAGTTTAGTTTTGAAATTTTTTTAAAAGGCAGTTCACGCTGTTGAAGGTTTTTGTTGAGGGTGGGCAGGGCAGGGCGGGGCCGATCCGAACCTACCTTCTGCCCATCGCTCGCTGCTGGCCCTCTTGAGAAGCTTTGGTACAAAGGGGACACAGACACGCCTTGTGGGGTGATCGTGCATGCCCCCCCACCGGGGCTGGGGGGAAGGAGGAGGGGAGACAGACAGAGAGGGAGGGAGTTAGGGAGGGAAACACACACACATTGCAACCAGTTAAAATATGCCAAATCCCACCTGCAAGCCTCCAGCATAATCTCTCTCTCTCTCTCTCTCTTCTCCCTCTCCATTCTCCCTCTCCCTTCTCCCTCTCCATTCTCCCTCTCCCTTCTCTCTCTCTTTCTCTCTCTCTCTCTCTCTCTCTCTCTCTCTCTCTCTCTCTCTCTCTCCCTTCTTTCTCTCTCCCTTCTTTCTCTCTCCCTTCTCTCTCTCTCTCCCTTCTCTCTCTCTCTTCCTTTCTCTCTCTCCTCCTCTCTCTCTTCCTTCTCTCTCTCTCTCTTCCTTCTCTCTCACTCTCTTCTCTCTCTTCCTCCTTCTCTCTCCCTTCTCTCTCTCTCCCTTCCTTCTCTCTCTCTCTCTCCCTTCCTTCTCTCTATCCTCCCAAGTCAGTGGAGAGCAGCCGTATCACGTCACCGTGCGGTTATCGATTAACGCCGGAGTGTTTTAGCTGCATTTCCGGGGGTGGCGTTTGTTCACAGTGTAAATGGGAGGGAGGGAGAGAGAGAGAGAGAGAGGGAGTGAGAACTGATCACTGCAATCTGATTATGCAAATCCCAGCCACACAGAGAGGGAGAGAGAGAGAGAGGGGAGGGAATGAGACTTATCTTCCTTCGTTCATTCCGCCTGATGTTGCACATAGAGGCAGCTCTCCCTCCTCCCCATCCCACACTCTGGCAGGGAATGAAATGCCTTGAGTACACCTGCCGACCACAATCAGCCTAGAAGGCCAACACATCCGAGTTGAACGAGCCCTTGTTTGTTAAGCAGAGAGAGAGGAACAAACAAACAAACAAACAAACAAACTCCCTCTCGCACTTTTGGAAAGGTCTTTCTTCCCCGGTTGAGCATGAAGCGAGAGGGCACCGAGAGGCCAACCTGCCCCATGTATCTGCTGCTCCTTGTTGTGCTCCTTACCCTCGCTGCCCACCATGCCAGCAGTAGCCTGTGCCCGGAGAAGAAGCTACAGAGCCGGGAGAAGGAGGCGGACGTGGTTCTGACCGGGACGGTGGAGGAGATCATGAACGTGGACCCGGTGCAGAACACCTACTCTTGCAAGGTAAGGAGAAGCCGAACGCGGTTAAAAGCTACGGACCCAACTAACTACCTCCTCCCCGAGAGCGCTGGAGTAGTGGGAGAATGGGAGCCCTCACTTAACCCTTCCACAACTTCACCTATTTACTGCACGTTTAACAGTCACTGACCCAACTTGGAAGCCCCCTAACCCTTGTATAACTTCACCTATTTACTGCACGTTTAACAGTCACTGACCCAACTTGGAAGCCCCCTAACCCTTGTATAACTTCACCTATTTACTGCACGTTTAACAGTCACTGACCCAACTTGGAAGCCCCCTAACCCTTGTATAACTTCACCTATTTACTGCACGTTTAACAGTCACTGACCCAACTTGGGAGCCCCTAACCCTTGTATAACTTCACCTATTTCACGTTTAAAAGTTACTGACCCAACCAACCCCCGAGGCTGGAGTAGTGGGAGCCCTTACCCCTTCTATAACTTCACCTATATAACTGCACGTTTAAAAGTTACTGACCAAACTATCCCCGAGAGTTGGAGTAGTGGGAGAATGGAGCTTAACCCCTTCTTCAACTTAATCTATTCACATTGCCTTATCCCGGTTGCATAGGAATTTCAGTACTGCATTGTTCCCCAGTCAGAGCTCGAAATATATATATGCACACTGCTGCAATTCCAGGTAACATTTGGGCCGAGGGAGATGTATTAATTAGCGTTTGTGTGTGTGTGTGTGTCGTTTTACTGTGTGTGAAGATAGACACAAAGTGCTGGAGTTTTACAGTTGCAGTATTTTTGAGATGTTGAGAGTTGCTTTTGTTGCAAACACACAAGAATCACACTTCCCTCCCCGGGTTTTCTGTTGCGTCTCGTCTCACTCTGCAAAGAAAAGCTTTGTTGAAGTGCTGCGAAAGTTTTGTTTGAGAGAGGTTGGCGGCTGTGGTGGGATTGCACCTTCCTTGAACAACGTGACAATGAATGGGCAAAACTATTCCCTTCCCGCAAGCAAGAGATTAGAGGCAGGAGCGTGCTGTGATTAACATGGCTGCGGGCTACTGAATCTCACACACAACCATCTCCAAATGCAGTCGCTGCAGGGCAAACAAAAAAACAAAAAACTCCAGCAGTGATTCCTGCACTGGGATCGCCACAACCAGTTTGTTCAGTTTTTATTCAGGCGAGTGTGCCTGACTATAGCATTCCTTTGGGACTGGTTCCACCCCACAGTGTAGTGGGTCGGGGGAAGAACTGAGCCATAGGTTTGAGAATTCTCTTCAAACTTAGAGCCACAGAGTGTATAAGAAAATAACTGCAGATGCTGGTACAAATCGAAGGTATTGATTCACAAAATGCTGGAGTAACTCAGCAGGTCAGGCAGCATCTCAGGAGAGAAGGAATGGGCGACGTTTCGGGGTCGAGACCCTTCTTCAGACAGTCTGAAGAAGGGTCTCGACCCCCGAAACGTCACCCATTCCCTCTCTCCTGAGATGCTGGATGACCTGCTGAGTTACTCCAGCATTTTGTGAATAGAGCCACAGAGTGATACAACGTGGATGCAGGACCTTCGGCCCAACTTGTCCACACCGACCAACATGTCCATGACCCCCCCCCGGTACACTAGTCCCACCTGCCTCTTGTTTGGCCCACATCCCTCCAAACCGGTCCTATCCACGTACCTAAGATCGACACAAAAACGCCGGAGTAGCTCAGCGGGACAGGCAGCATCTCTGGAGAGAAATGGGTGAATGAATGAATTAATGAGTTTATTGGCCAAGTATGTGCACATACAAGGAATGTGCCTTGGCGCTCCACTCACAAATGACAACACAAACATACAGTTAACAATTAAGAATAAAGCATAAACACATCAAAACAATAAGGATACAACGTTACGGTCTAAACATGTGGGTGAAAATAAACCAGAGCAAAAAAAGGGACTACAGACTTTGAGTGACGTTTCGGGTGGAGACCCTTCTTCAAACTGAAGATGGTTGTGTCTATCTTCGGTTTAAGCCAGCATCTGCAGTTCCCTCCATGTACCTGTCTGACTGTTTCTTAAACGTTGTGATGGACCCTGCCTCAACCACATCCTCTGGCAGCTCGTTCCATACACCCACCACCCTTTGTGTGGAAAAAGTTACCCCTCAGATTCCTATTAAACCTTTTCCCCCGCACCTTAAACCTATGTCGTCTGATCCTCGATTCCCCATACTCTGGGCAAGAGACTCTCTGCATCTACCTGATCTATTTTCACCCAGAGAGTTGTGAATCTGTGGAATTCTCTGCCACAGAAGGCAGTGGAGGCCAATTCACTGGATGTATTCGAGAGAGAGTTCGATATGGCTCTTGGGGCCAACGGAATCAATGTGATATGGGGACAAAGCAGGAACGGGGTACTGAGTCTGAAGAAGGGTCTCGACCCGAAACGTCACCCATTCCTTCTCTCCCGAGATGCTGCCTGACCTGCTGAGTTACTCCAGCATTTTGTAAATAAATCGATTTGTACCAGCATCTGCAGTTATTTTCTTATACTGATTTTGGATGACCAGCCATGATCATATTGGCTCAAAGGGCTGAATGGCCTACTCCTGCACCTATTGTCTATTGTCTATTGTCTATACTGATTTTGGATGATCAGCCATGATCATATTGGCTCAAAGGGCTGAATGGCCTACTCCTGCACCTATTTTCTATGTTTCTATCTATTCCTCTCATGGTTTTATACACTGTGCCAGCTTGTGGGCACTTATCCAAACCAATATTGACGGTGTCTTGCAATGGAGGGGACTGTCCAATCTCACTAAAACATCCCAGGGCACGACTTTGAAGAAAGGTGATCTTTGTTCTCTTGGTAAATCTACACAACGTCACCAATAGATTCAGGAACCAGGAACTGCAGATGCTGGTTTACAAAAATTGACTCTTGGGATAGCTCCGCGAGGGTTGGGCGGCATCTCAGGAGAACATGGATAGGTGAAGGTAATGGGTGGAACCCTTCTTCAGACTGATCTGTTCTATTATAGGCTCAAAATGCTGGAGTAATTTGACAGATCAGGCAACATCTCTGGAGAAAAGGAATAGGTGACGCTTCGGGTTGAGACCCTGAGTCAGAATGAAGAAGTCTGAAGAAGGGTCCTGACCCGAAACGTCACCTATTCATAGAAACATAGAAAATAGGTGCAGGAGTAGGCCATTCGGCTCTTCGAGCCTGCACCACCATTCAATATAATCATGGCTGATCATCCAGCTCAGTAACCTGTACCTGCCTTCTCTCCATACTCCCTGATCCCTTTAGCCACAAGGGCCACATCTAACTCCCTCTTAAATATAGCCAATGAACTGGCCTCAACTACCTTCTGTGGCAGAGAATTCCACAGACTCACCACTCTCTGTGTGAAGAAATGTTTTCTCATCTCGGTCCTAAAAGACTTCCCCCTTATCCTTAAGCTGTGACCCCTGGTTCTGGACTTCCCCAACATCGGGAACAATCTTCCCGCATCTAGCTTTGCTCCAGAAATGCCGCCTGACCCGCTGAGTTACTCCAGCATTTTGTGGCTATCCTTGGTGCAACCCAGCATCTGCTGTTCCTTCCTACCCACACTGATCTGTCCTATTAGACTGAGGAAGGGTCTCAACCTGAAATGTCACCTATCCAAGTTCTCCGGGGATGCTGCCTGACCCGCAGAATTACTACAGCACTTTGTGTCTGTTTTCTTGCATCACCAATAGATGCCCTGGTTCCTATCACACTGCTGTCCTCAAGTTGGCTGCTGTGTGTCCTACTTTACAGCAGTAGCTACACTTCTAGCACTCTGCTGCATGTGGGAATCTTTGAGATGTTGAGAGGTGCTGTGATAAACACAATTTGTTTCTTTACGCACAAAAAAGTATTAAGACATCACTGTGGAAGGTAATTACTTTGTGAGAGTCGTATCTGGCTGACCTTGGGTTCTGGCTTCTGACTGAGGGAGCCTGAGTTTTCCTTCAGAACTGGACAGTGAGTTGGTAGACTTTACAAGCAGTGAGATTTATTGATGGTGTCTGGTGGGATCCCTATTCACCAACCACTCTGAACTCTTTGGTCTAGACACAAAATGCTGGAGTAACTTGGCAGGTCAGGCAGCATCTCTGGAGAAAAGCAGTGGGTGACGTTTTGGGTTGAGACCCCTCCTTCAGACTGAAGAACCCGTCTGAAGAAGGGTTTCGACCCGTAGTGTCACCGATTCCTTTTCTCCAGAGATGCCGCCTGACCTGAGTTACTCCAGCATTTTGTGTCTACCTCGGGTGTCAACCAGCATTTGTAGTTCCTTCCCACACACTTTTTGGTTTTGGCTGGTCTGTGGATAGCTGAAAGATTGACACAAAAAGCTGGAGTAACTCAGCGGGTCTGACAGCATCTCTGGAGAAAAGGAATGGATGACGTTTTGGGTCGAGACCCTTCGAACTGAACTGTTTCTGTGTTTTAAGCAACTGTTCAGATAAGACCCGGTGGGAACTTCCCTTGGTGCCCACTCCTCTCCCCCCAGTGCACTCCGCTCCTCCCTTCCCCGGATAGATAGGATGGTACCTTCCCCAACCACTCTACCACCCATGTGAACAGGCAGTGAGAGGAGTGATCCAGATCACTCGTGCAGACAGGTGGGTTTCGTAGGATTAGCATGATGGTCAGCACAGACAGGGTGGGCAGAAAGGCCTACTCCTTGTGCTGTACTAGAAGATCGACACAAGATGCTGGAGTTACTCAGCGGGACAGGCAGCATCTCTGGAGAGAAGGAATGGGCAAGGTTTCGGGTGGAGACCCTTCCTCTGTTCTTTGCGAGTCTCCACTGCATTTGTCAGAAGGCCAGCTGCATAGAGCCAACATAGCCCACTCTTACACACCTCACTCCGCTTATCCCTGTGGACGCACTGATTGAGTGTGATACTGCACCTGATTTTTATCTTTTGTTTAATCCCCCTCCCTCCCCTCTCGGCTGCACTGATTCAATTATCTGCCCAGGTGGCTGAGCAGAACTGAAATAATTCAACATGGCCACACAGGACTGCACTGAAAAAAAACCTGTTGGGGCTCAGCCTTGAGCCTCGTCCACTCTTGGTGAAGCTGTAGTTTAGTTTATTGTCATGTGTACATTGAAGTGTTACGTGCCATCCAGTCAGTGGAAAGACTGTACATGATTACAATCAAGCCGTCCACAGTGTACAGATACAGGACGCAGGGAATAACGTTTAATGCAAGGTAAAGTCTGATTAAAGATAGTCCGAGGGTCTCCAATGGGATAGATGGGAGGTCCGAACCGCACTCTAGTTGCGGTAGGACGGTTCACTTGCCTCATAGCAGCTGAGAAGAAACTGTCTCTGAACCTGGAAGTGTGCGTTTTCACACTTCTGTATCTCTTGCCCGGTGGGAGAGGGGAGGAGAGAGTGATTGGGGTGAGACTGGATCTTGATTAGGCTGGCGACCGTGCTGAGGCAGTGTGAAGTCAAATATATTGTGGAATTTATTAATATTTGCTAACACTGTTGGAAGGAATGCTGATTTTGATCCAACTTATCTTCTCAAACTAGGTGGCAGTTAATGTTCAGGGACGAACCTGATGTGATAGCCTGCGTTTATCTGAAAAGGGTGTTGGACTCTGGGGGGATACCTCTGTGTGGTATTGGGTGTATCAAACGTCCCGGTAGGGTGGGAAATAGGAGGGTATAGGTGCGTGTATCTTTGTAAGGCTTATTGGGTGGGCGGAGAGGGTGTCATTAGTAGTGTGGTTGTTTGTGTGTGTGAGAGAGAGAGAGATAGGTATGTCAGAATGTGTCTGGTATCCAAAATTGCACAAGATGCTGGGGTAACTCAGGCAGCATCTCTGGATAGGAGGAACGGGAGACGCTTCGGGCCGACACCCTTCTTCAGACTTAATCGGTTGCTTGCTATGCCTTGTGCAAACAGCAATGGGAAAACGTTACATGTGACTAGGAAACTAACATCACTGATGAGGGACATTCAATAGAGAACTTTGAAAAGTGCCGTGTAAAAGCAAGTTAATAATTTTTCTCGATTATTCAACGATACTTTATTGGTGAAATGGTTTGTTTTGCACGCAACCCGATAAAATCATACAGGAGACCTGTCCGAGGCAGTACACACGAGTCGCCACGTTTCTGGCGCTGTCAATTCCTCGGGACTTCTTTAGATAGCTATTGAGAGATTTTGGCTAGCATTTAAATATTTCGGTGTATTGAGACTTTTCAAGACGCTCCGTATCATCAAGTTTCTTCTCGCCTCAGTTTTAAATGGGCTCCCCTTTGTTTTAGATTTAGAGATATAGTGCGGAAACAGGCCCTTCGGCCCACCGAGTCCGTGCCGCCCAGTGATCCCCGCACATTAATACTATCCTACACACACGGAGGGACATTTTTAAAAAACATTTACCCAGTCAATTAACCTACAAGCCGAGTTGGCAATGACCAGCGATCCCCACACGTTAACACTATCCTACACACTCTAGGGACAGTTTACATTTATACCAAGCCAATTAACCTACAAACTTGTACGTCTTTGGAGTGTGGGAGGAAACCGAAGATCTCGGAGAAAACCCACGCAGGTCACGGGGAGAACGTACAAACTCCGTACAGACGGCGCCCGTAGTCAGGATCGAACCTGAGTCTCCGGCGTTGCATTCGCTGTAAGGCAGCTACTCTACCGCTGTGCCACCGTGCCGCCTTTATTCTTAGACTGTGGCCCCAGGTTCTGGACTCCCCCAACATTGGGAACATTGTTCCTGTGCAGGCAGATCATGTGCAGGCAGATGAGACTAGTTTAACGGCATCATGTTCGGCACAGGTATTGTGGGCTGAAGGGCCTGTTCCTGGTCTATGTTCTAACTACCCTGGCAGCTGGAGGGGTGGGGGACGGGGGGGGACGGAGGGTAACAACTCAAGCCCAGACCATGTCTGAGTGGTGACTTTTCACAACCTTTTCCAACCAGATTGTGTGCACTTATTGTTGAGGGATCATTGCTGAGAGTGATCATCGTAGTCCCATAGAGCACAGAAGCACCCTCTTCACCCTATTGTTTCTATACTGACCATTCAGTCCCCATTCACTGTTCTATTTACCAGAAATTGGTTCATAGCCTTCAATGTGCAGGTGGTTCAGATGTTCACGTAGACATTTTGCAATGTTTTAGTTTAGTTCAGAGATGCACCTTGGAAACGGGCCCTTTGGCCCACCAAGTCCACGCTGACCAACGATCGCCCGTATACTAGGTCTATCCTGCACACTGGGACAATTTACAGAAACAATTTATTTAACCTATAAATCTGCACGTCTTTGGAATGTGGGCGAGACCGGAGGATTGAGAGAAACCGCACGCAGTCACGGGGAGAACGTACAAACTCTTTACAGACAGCACCCGTAGTCAGGATCGAACCCCCTATCTCTGGTGCCGTAAGGCAACAATTCTACCTCTGTACCACTGTCCTGTTCTTTGACTGCTGAGTCAGAACCCAACCATTATACATTTGGCTAAACCCTTTTTATACATGTATCTGTTAAGAGTTGTAATTGTGTCCACTTCCATAGCTTCCTGTGACAGTTAATTCTGGATTTGGACTACCCTCTGAGTGGAAAAAGTGGTCTCTCTTAAATCTCTCCACTCTCAATTTGAGCCTAATCCCTCTACCTTTAGTATCCTCTGCCCTAGGAATAAGACTCTACACATTCAATTTATCCATGCCCCTCATGAACTTGTGACCTCAATAACTTCACCCCTCAGGCTCCAAAGAAAAAAGCCCCAGCCTATCCAACCTCTCCCTTCTACTCAAGGCCACAAACCCAGACGACATCCGAGTGGTGATAATAGTTTAGTTTAGATTAGATTAGAGATACAGCGCGGAAACAGGCCCTTCGGCCCACCGGGACCGCACCGACCAGCGATCCCCGCATATTAACACTATCCTACAAACACTAGTGACAATTGTTACATTTACTAAGCCAATTAACCTACAAACCTGTACGTCTTTGGAGTGTGGGAGGAAACCGAAGATCTCGGAGAAAACCCACACAGCTCACGGGGAGAAGGTATAAACTCTGTACAGACAGCACCCGTAGTCGGGATCGAACCTGGGTCTCTGGCGCTACATTCGCTGTGAGGCAGCAACTCGACTGCTGAACCGTCCATTTTGTTTCACCACCTTTTCCAACTAGGGTGTATGGATTTTTCTATCCTGGGGGAAAGGTTCTGACTGTCTGCCATATCTATGCCTCTCATAATTTTATCTGCTGATATCAAATCTCCCGTAACCTCCGTTGTTGCAGAGAAAGCAATCCAACTCTGTCCAACCTCACCCTCTAGCTAATACCTCCTAATCCAGGCATCGTTCCTGGAAAGGATGTTCTCAGTTTCTCTCTCTCTTTGATTGAAAGATGTAGCATGGAAATGGGCCCTTTGGCCCATAGAATCCACACTAACCATTGATCACACCCGTTCGCACTAGTTCGATGTTATCCCACTTTCTGCATCCACCCGCGACGCACGAGGGGCAATTTGCAGAGGCCAATTAACCTAAAGAAACCCGCACGTCTTTGGAATGTGGGAGGGAACCGTAGCATCTGGAGAAAAATCACGGGGTGAACATGCAAACTCCACGCGGACATTACCTGGGGTCAGGATTGAACCTGGGTCGCGGGAGCATTAATGCGGTTCTGGAATGACATGAGGGTTATGGATAAAATGCAAACTCCCAGAGCCAAGGACAACCTGGTGGAGGACTAAGCCATAGGTTCCAGGTGTGGGAGGAAAAACCCAAGATGGACCTCGGGCAGATTCTTCATTCAAATGGTGGCACGTACCTGGAACAAGCTGTCCGAGGAAGCTAAAGAACCAGATTCAATAATCTTCTAAATTGGATTGGTATTAGTTTATGACAGCAAATTGCATTGAGATAGAGTGAAACGCTTTGTTTGTTTTGCATGTTATCTAGGCAAATCGTACCAGAGGTGAACACATCCAATTGTGCAAAAAGAGAAAATAAGAGTGTTAGTGTTATAGAAACAAAAGTGCAATTAAAAAAAAAAAAAGTGTTGGAGCAATGGTGAGGTAGATTGGAAGATCGCTCAAATTAATCTCTAGCATATGGGAGATATGTCTGACCAAGAGTCTGATGACCACGGGGAAGAAGTTGTTCTTGCAATGCTGATTCGAACACCAGTGGAAACGTGACCACCCAGCTCTCTGTGGCCCGAGACTTTCAGAGTAACGTGACATTAAATGTAATGTAATATGTCACACAGCGCCATACCCAAGTGCAAACTCCCTCCTGAATACTTGTCAGGCAGCCTGATTTCCGAAGCTGGCTTGGGTTTCAGTGAGAGGATGGGAACAAGCACCCCAAGGGACAGCTTTTTTTATGAGCTGCAGTTAAGGCAGTGTGATCTTAACCTTGCTGTGGGCGAGTTCTTGAGAGATCTGGGGTGGGAACTGTGAGGGCCGCAGAGAGATTCCCTTTCATGTGGCCTGTTGTCGCGTTCCCCAGATGTCTCAAAATGTTTCACAAATAAAGCAGCCAGTTTGTGCACAGCAAGATCCCATGGTCTGCGTGAGAAACATGGCCAATTAGTCTGCTTTCGGATCAGACTGTTTAGTTTAGTGATACTGCGTGGAAACAGGCTCTTCGGCCCAGCAAATCTGCACTGACCAATGATCAATGTACGCCGGTTCTATCCTATACGCTAAGGACAGTTTACAGAAGGCAATTCGGATACAACCCTGCACGTCGTTGGAGTGTGGGAGGAAACCGGAGCACCCGGATCAAACCCATGCAGGTCACAGGGAGAACGTACAGACAGCGCCCGTAGTCAGGATCGAACCCGAGTGTCTGTTGCTGTCAGGCAGCAGCTCTTTTGCTGTGCCACCTGAGTTACCCAGGTGCAGGAATTGGAGGGGAATTTCCTACTCCCCAAATACAGAACATGTCCTTGCACGGCTACTGGGAGGGTCAGCTCACGGCGAAGTGATGGGTGTACTTTAACGTTTCGTCAGATGCAAAAGTCAATTGCACTGAGCCTATGATTGATAATCTGAATGGTGCCAGGACACCAATTCTGCTCTCAACGTCAGCCAGACCAAGCAACTGATTGTTGTCCTCGGGTGGAGGAGTCAATAGCTTCAAGTTATTCAGCTTCGTGCGGCACGGTGGCAAGGCGGTAGAGTTGCTGCCTCACAGCGAATGCAGCGCCGGAGACTCAGGTTCGATCCTGACTACGGGCGCCGTCTGTAAGGAGTTTGTACGTTCTCCCCGTGACCTGCGTGGGTTTTTTCTCCGAGATCTTCGGTTTCCTCCCACACTCCAAAGACATACAGGTATATAGGTTAATTGCCTGGGCAAATGTAAAAATTGGCCCTAGTGTGTGTAGGATAGTGTTAATGTGCGGGGATCGCTGGGCGGCGCGGACTCGGTGGGCCGAAGGGCCTGTTTCGGCGCTGTACCTCTAAATCTAAATAAAAATCTAAAAAGTTCCCAGGCGTGCATGTCTCTGAGGGGGCCTGGGCCCAGTATACCGATGCAGTCACAAAGAGAGCACTTTAGCATCTCCACTTCCTTGGAAGACTGATGAGATTCGGCACGTTGCTAAAGACTCTGATCCAACCTCTCCCGGTATACGGTAGAGAGCGTACTGACCGGTTGTGTCAAGGCCTGCTTCGGGAGTTCAAATAGCCAAGTACAAACGTGGCTGCAGAAAGTGGTTGACACTGCCTGATCCATCATGGGTATTGACCTCCACGCCATCAAAAAGATCCACAGGAAGTATTGTCTCAAATGCCGGCTTGTATTATCAAAGACCCAGAGCACACTGGCCACCCTCTCACTTTGCTGTTACCATAGGGAAGAAGGTAAAGGAGCCCGAGTCTATGACCTCCAAGTTCAAGAATAGCTTCTTCCCACTAACTCACTAAGTGCCCAACCCTTACCTCAGCAACGATCCACCACGGACTTTGTTTTGGTTGCACTGTGTACTTCTGCTTCCACTATAATGGCCCAATTACCGAGAATTACTGATTATTTATTGATCATTGGATATTTACTTTATACATTAAAATGCCTGTAAAGCTGACTGCTGCCTGTGCAGAAAGAATAATTTTTATTGCGTTCCTGGTGCATATCACAATTAAACTCTACTGACTCTAATAACATAATAAATCTTTACAGCTCTGTGGGAAAAGGTGTCTTCCGCCCAAAGGTTCTGACTCGGAAAAGAACGGAAAAAATAGGAGTGGGAGCTGGGTCTTCCGGCCAGTAAAACCTGTGGCCAACCTTCTACCTCCACACTATTTTCTTGCACTCTCTCCATACTCCTTGATTCCCTCCATATCTGGTAATCTATTGATCCCTGTTTTGACTGAACCTCCAGGGTAGAAAGTTCCACAGGTTCACAACCCACTGAGTGAAGAAACATCTAAATCCTAAAATGGCCCAAAAAACACTTCCTTTGGAGACTAAGGAAGTTCACCATACACATAAAATGTTAGAGTAACTCAGCGGGACAGGCAGCATCTATGGAGAGAAGGAATCGCTGACATTTCAGGTCGAGACCCTTCTTCAGATTCGGCCCGAAACGTTACCCATTCCTTCTCACTTGAGATGCTACGTGTCCTGCTGTGGAGCATTTTGTGTCTATCGTTGGCTTAAGCCAGCTTCTGCAGTTCCTTCCAACGCAAAGGAAGCTCAGCATATCTCCTTCTACAGATGCTCTTGTTGACTTCTACAGACGCACATCGTTGGGTTGTACCACAACTTGATTTGGGAACAGCTCTGCCCAAGACCGCAAGATATTGCAGAGTTATGGATGTAACCCTGTCGATCACATGGACCAGGTTCCTCACCATTGACTCCATCTACAAAACACACTGCCTTGGTTAAGCGGCCACCATAATCAAGGATGAATCACACTCCAGTCATTCCCTCGTCCCCTCTCACATCAGGCAGAAGATTCGGTGGCGCAGCCGGTAGAGTTGCTGCCTGACAGCGAATGCAGCGCTGGAGACTCGGGTTCGATCCTGACTACGGGCGCCGTCTGTAAGGAGTTTGTACGTTCTCCCCGTGACCTGCGTGGGTTTTCTCTGAGATCTTCGGTTTCCTCCCACACTCCAAAGACGTACAGGTATATAGGTTAATTGACTGGGCAAATGTAAAAATTGGCCCTAGTGTGTGTAGGATAGTGTTAATGTGCGGGGATCGCTGGGCGGCGCGGACTCGGTGGGCCGAAGGGCCTGTTTCGGCGCTGTACCTCTAAATCTAAATAAAAATCTAAAAAGTTCCCAGGCGTGCATGTCTCTGAGGGGGCCTGGGCCCAGTATACCGATGCAGTCACAAAGAGAGCACTTTAGCATCTCCACTTCCTTGGAAGACTGATGAGATTCGGCACGTTGCTAAAGACTCTGATCCAACCTCTCCCGGTATACGGTAGAGAGCGTACTGACCGGTTGTGTCAAGGCCTGCTTCGGGAGTTCAAATAGCCAAGTACAAACGTGGCTGCAGAAAGTGGTTGACACTGCCTGATCCATCATGGGTATTATAACATATATATATAACATATAACTACAGCATGGAAACAGGCCTGTCCGGCCCTACCAGTCCACGCCGACCATTCTCCCTGACCTAGTCTCATCTACCTGCACTCAGACCATAACCCTCCAATCCCCTCCTATCCATATACCTATCCAATTTACTCTTAAATAATAAAATCGAGCCAGCCTCCACCACTTCCACCGGAAGCCCATTCCATACAGCCACAACCCTCTGAGTAAAGAAGTTCCCCCTCATGTTACCCCTAAACCTTTGTCCCTCAATTCTGAAGCTATGTCCCCTTGTTGGAATCTTCCCCACTCTCAAAGGGAAAAGCCTACCCACGTCAACTCTGTCCGTCCCTCTCAAAATTTTAAAAACCTCTATCAAGTCCCCCCTCAACCTTCTACGCTCCAAAGAATAAAGACCCAACCTATTCAGCCTCTCTCTGTAGCCTAAGTGCTGAAACCCAGGCAACATTCTAGTAAATCTCCTCTGTACCCTCTCCATTTTGTCGGCATCCTTCCTATAATTTGGCGACCAGAACTGCACACCATACTCCAGATTCGGCCTCACCAATGCCCTGTACAATTTCAACATTACATCCCAACTTCTATACTCGATGCTCTGATTTATAAAGGCAAGCATACCAAACGCCTTCTTCACCACCCTATCCACATGAGATTCCACCTTCAGGGAACAATGCACAGTTATTCCCAGATCCCTCTGTTCCACTGCATTCCTCAATTCCCTACCATTTACCCTGTACGTCCTATTTTGATTTGTCCTACCAAAATGCAGCACCTCACACTTATCAGCATTAAACTCCATCTGCCATCTTTCAGCCCACCCTTCCAAAAGGCCCAAGTCTCTCTGTAGACTTTGAAAATCTACCTCACTATCAACTACTCCACCTATCTTAGTATCATCTGCATATTTACTAATCCAATTTGCCACACCATCATCCAGATCATTAATGTAAATGACAAACAACAGTGGACCCAACACAGATCCTTGGGGCACTCCACTAGACACTGGCCTCCAACCTGACATACAATTGTCAACCATTACCCTCTGGTATCTCCCATTCAGCCATTGTTGAATCCATCTTGCAACCTCACTATTAATACCCAACGATTTAACCTTCTTAATCAACCTTCCATGTGGAACCTTGTCAAATGCCTTACTGAAGTCCATATAGACAACATCCACAGCCTTGCCCTTATCAATTTCCCTGGTAACCTCTTCAAAAAATTCAAGAAGATTAGTCAAACATGACCTTCCAGGCACAAATCCATGTTGACTGTTTCTAATCAGGCCTTGATTATCCAAATAATTATATATATTGTCCCTAAGTATCTTTTCCATTAATTTTCCCACCACAGACGTCAAACTAATAGGTCTATAATTGCTAGGTTTACTTTTAGAACCTTTTTTAAACAAAGGCACAACATGCGCAATGCGCCAATCTTCCGGCACCATCCCTGTTTCTAATGACGTTTGAAATATTTCCGTCATAGCCCCTGCTATTTCTGCACTAACTTCCCTCAATGTCCTAGGGAATATCCTATCAGGACCTGGAGACTTATCCACTTTTATATTCTTCAAAAGTGTCCGTACCTCCTCTTCTTTAATCCTCCTAATTTCCATCACTACTCTACTTGTTTCGCTTACCTCACATAATTCAATATCCTTCTCCTCGGTAAATACCGAAGAAAAGAAATTGTTTAATATCTCCCCCATTTCTTCCGGCTCAGCACATAGCTGTCCACTCTGACTCTCTAATGGACCAATTTTATCCCTCACTATCTTTTTGCTATTGACATATCTGTAGAACCCCTTGGGGTTTACTTTTACATTACTTGCCAAAGCAGCCTCATATCTTTTTTTCGCTTTTCTAATTTCCTTTTTAAGATTCCTTTTACATTCTTTATATTCCTCAAAAACCTCATTTACTCCCTGCCGCTTATATTTATTGTATATCTCCCTCTTTTTCCGAACCAAGTGTCCAATTTCCCTGGAAAACCACGGCTCTTTCAAATTATTATTCTTTCCTTTCCACCGAACAGGGACATAAAGACTCTGTACTCTCAAAATTTCACCTTTAAATATCCTCCATTTCTCTATTATATCCTTTTCATAAAACAACAATTTCCATTTCACTCCTTTTAAATCCTTTCTCATCTCCTCAAAATTAGCCTTTCTCCAATCCAAAATCTCAACCCTTGGTCCAGATTTGACCTTCTCCATAATGATATTGAAACTAATGGCATTATGATCACTAGACCCAAAGTGCTCCTCAACACATACCTCCGTCACCTGACCCATCTCATTTCCTAACAGGAGGTCCAACACTGCCCCTTCTCTGGTAGGCACCTCTACGTATTGCTGCAAAAAACTATCCTGCACACATTTTACAAACTCCAAACCATCCAGCCCTTTAACAGAATGTGATTCCCAGTCTATATACGGAAAATTGAAATCACCCACAATCACCACGCCATCAAAAAGATCCACAGGAAGTATTGTCTCAAATGCCGGCTTGTATTATCAAAGACCCAGAGCACGCTGGCCACCCTCTCACTTTGCTGTTACCATAGGGAAGAAGGTAAAGGAGCCCGAGTCTATGACCTCCAAGTTCAAGAATAGCTTCTTCCCACTAACTCACTAAGTGCCCAACCCTTACCTCAGCAACGATCCACCACGGACTTTGTTTTGGTTGCACTGTGTACTTCTGCTTCCACTATAATGGCCCAATTACCGAGAATTACTGATTATTTATTGATCATTGGATATTTACTTTATACATTAAAATGCCTGTAAAGCTGACTGCTGCCTGTGCAGAAAGAATAATTTTTATTGCGTTCCTGGTGCATATCACAATTAAACTCTACTGACTCTAATAACATAATAAATCTTTACAGCTCTGTGGGAAAAGGTGTCTTCCGCCCAAAGGTTCTGACTCGGAAAAGAACGGAAAAAATAGGAGTGGGAGCTGGGTCTTCCGGCCAGTAAAACCTGTGGCCAACCTTCTACCTCCACACTATTTTCTTGCACTCTCTCCATACTCCTTGATTCCCTCCATATCTGGTAATCTATTGATCCCTGTTTTGACTGAACCTCCAGGGTAGAAAGTTCCACAGGTTCACAACCCACTGAGTGAAGAAACATCTAAGTCCTAAAATGGCCCAAAAAACACTTCCTTTGGAGACTAAGGAAGTTCACCATACACATAAAATGTTAGAGTAACTCAGCGGGACAGGCAGCATCTATGGAGAGAAGGAATCGCTGACATTTCAGGTCGAGACCCTTCTTCAGATTCGGCCCGAAACGTTACCCATTCCTTCTCACTTGAGATGCTACGTGTCCTGCTGTGGAGCATTTTGTGTCTATCGTTGGCTTAAGCCAGCTTCTGCAGTTCCTTCCAACGCAAAGGAAGCTCAGCATATCTCCTTCTACAGATGCTCTTGTTGACTTCTACAGACGCACATCGTTGGGTTGTACCACAACTTGATTTGGGAACAGCTCTGCCCAAGACCGCAAGATATTGCAGAGTTATGGATGTAACCCTGTCGATCGCATGGACCAGGTTCCTCACCATTGACTCCATCTACAAAACACACTGCCTTGGTTAAGCGGCCACCATAATCAAGGATGAATCACACTCCAGTCATTCCCTCGTCCCCTCTCACATCAGGCAGAAGATTCGGTGGCGCAGCCGGTAGAGTTGCTGCCTGACAGCGAATGCAGCGCTGGAGACTCGGGTTCGATCCTGACTACGGGCGCCGTCTGTAAGGAGTTTGTACGTTCTCCCCGTGACCTGCGTGGGTTTTCTCTGAGATCTTCGGTTTCCTCCCACACTCCAAAGACGTACAGGTATATAGGTTAATTGACTGGGTAAATGTAAAAATTATCCCTAGTGTGTGTAGGATAGTGTTAATGTGTGGGGATCGCTGGGCGGCGCGGACTCGGTGGGCCGAAGGGCCTGTTTCCGCGCTGTATCTCTTTAAAATTAAAATAAAAAAGTTTTAAAAAAGATGGAAAAGGTTTAAAGCATGCACTGCTTGATTCAGGAACACCACCTTCCCCTCTGTTATCAGACTACTGAACGGTGCTCCTGTAAGCTAGGGTGTTGTCTCATTCGTTCAGCCTACCTCATTGTGGTCATTGGACTTTCTCTCCTGTATAATGCTGTAAAACTACATCCTGCACTCTGGTACTTTTCACTGTGCACTACGTATTGTACTTGTGTACTGCCTGATTGTGCTCCTGTTTTAGTTTTATTTGATTGCATATCTTGTAAACAAACGCCCTTCACTGCTCCTCGGTACACATGACAATAGAAACGTTGAAAATAGGTGCAGGAGTAAGCCATTCGGCCCTTTGAGCCAGCACCGCCATTCAACTTGATCATGGCTGATCATCCAAAATCAGTACCCCGTTTCGGCTTTCTCCCCACATCCCTTGATTCCCTTACCCCTAAGAGCTAAATCTAACTCTCTCTTGAAAACATCCGGTGAATTAGCCTCCACTACCTTCTGAGGCAGAGAATTCCACAGATTCACAACTCTCTGACTGAAAAGTTTTTTTCCTCATCTCAGTTCTAAATGGCCTACCCCTTATTCTTAAACTGTGGCCCCTTGTTCTGGACACTACTATAACAACATTTAAAAGACAATTGGAGGGGTACATGGATAGGATAGGTTTAGAGGGATGTGGGCCAAACACAGCCAGGTGGGACTAGTGTACATGGGGATGGATACAAGAAGCTGGAGTAGTTCAGCGGGTCAGACAGCATCTCTGGAGAGAAGGAATGGGTTGAGATGGGGCACCTTGGTCGCCATGGGTAAGTTGGGCTGAAGGGCTTGTTTCCATACTCTATGGCTCTGTATGTAATCAAATTTGCACTCTGGTGGGGGGGGGGGGGGGAAGGGGGGGGAGGAAGAGAGAAGAAATGTTCTGACTGTCTACCTTTTCTGTGTCTCATCATTTCTACTTCTGTCGACTGTCCCCTCAACCTCCAATGCTCCAGAGAAAACAATCCAAGTTAGTCTGAGGAAGGTTCTCAACCCGAAACGTCACCTATTCCTTTACTCCAGAGATGTTGCCTGACCCACTGAGTTACCTCAACATGTTGTGACTGTCTTTTATCCAACCTCTCCTTGTGTCTAGCACCCTCTAAGGAAGTATGAGGTTTCTGGTAGTCTACTAAGTATTGACAACAAAGGGCAGAACATGCTTATTCTTTTTTTTTTTTTAATCAAGTGTGTGTAGAACTCTGGAGCAGACCGTCATTGGATATGCTACACAAAAAGCTGGCGTGAGCTTTTTGTGTCTATCTTCGGTTTAAACCACCATCTGCAGTTCCTTACGACACGACTCATCATTGGTGCTGATGGCTTGAGGACCTATTTGGACTTCAGTGCTAGGTCTAGGACCTTAAAGTGGTCACGGGCACTGTGTTGTGCAGTAGTGGGAAGCTAATCGTTTTCCCATACTGGGGTGTGAAGGATGCTTGGGAAGAAGGTTATGGGTTCTGATCCCACACCCGAGCTGAGAAACATCTGAACTGCTGGCAGTATGGTGCTGAGTAAGTGGTATCCTTCAGATGAACCGTTAAACCAAGGTTCTCTCAGTCCTCTAGTGTGTTGTAGAAGATTCTATTACATTATTCTGAAGGAGCTTCGTGGGGATATTCAAGTCAATCATATCCCATAAACGCAGTCAGGAAAATAGATTCTCTGGTCACTTATCTGTCAAGTGAATGCAAAAAGGTCCCTGTGGAGTCTTCACGGGTGGCGTTTGTTTACCACATCATAATGGTGGCTGCACTTTGAACATGCCTCAGTTGCTGTGGGAGGGTTTTGAGAAGTCTGTGAAAGACGCCACAGAAATGGATGACTCTAATTTTAATTACTGCATGATGTATTCTCTTCCACTTGACACATTCACCCAATGGCACTCGATGTTTTAGGGGAACTTTGAGGGAGTTTAGTGTAATTTGGAGATACAGCGTGAAAACCAGTCCTTCAGCCCACCGAGTCGGCGCTGACCAGCGATCCCCGCACATTAACACTGTCCTACTCGCACCAGGGACAATTTGCATTTCTACCGAGCCAATTAACCAACAAACCCGTGCGTGTTTGGAGTGTGGGAGGACATGAAAATCCTGTAGAAAACCCACGCAGGTCACAGGGAGAACGTACAAACTCCGTACAGACAGCACCCGTAGTCAGGATCGAACCCGGGTCTCTGGCGCTGTAAGGCAGTAGCTCTACCGCTACGTCACCGTGCCGCCCTAATGTGCATATTAAGCTCTGAGTAGCCCCAACCCAGTGGTTTAGTGACTGTGATGAGGGAGATGGTCTACATGGTAAGGTCAGAAGATGCCAGAGTTGGCAGTGGCATTGGCAAGGCAAGTACCAGCCCCAGTTTCTTGACCTTGGCCCAGTGACGTTGTTGGATGGTGTGAGGGTGGGGTGAAGCCTACTTGCAGTTACCTTCCATCGCCACCCCAACTGGAGGCACGTCAACTCGGACTCCATTCCACCAGGCTGATCTTCCTGGACAAGGTGGGCCGAAGGTTTATGTTACTTTGCTGGACAGTCCTTCGAAATTTGACCATTGTCCGAGATGGTGGTTTTCCAGAGTGGGAGAGAAAAGCTGGAGGGAAAGTTCGTTGGAATGTTGCACAGAGGTGAAGTAGCATTCAATGCTTCAACTCGAGTGCCTAGGACAGAATGAACCATTATGTAAAGAGGAAATTTGATAAGCATGTAAAAGGGAATTGATATGGAGCAATGTGATGTGCCAGGTAAAAGACTTGGAATTATTTAGTCAATATACTTTGCAGACAGTGAGGTAATTTTGAGATAGAGTCATAGTCATACAGTGTGGAAATAGGCACTTCGGCCCAACTTGCACACACTGACCAACAAGCCCCATCTATGCTAGTCCTACCTGCCTGCTCATATCCCTGTAATTCTATCCTATCAATGTACCTATCTAAATGTTTTTTTAAACATTGTGATAGTACCTGCTTCAAATACCTCCTCCTGCAGCTCATTCCATACACCCACCACCCTCGGTGTATAACATAGAAACATAGAAAATAGGTGCAGGAGTAGGCCATTCGGCCCTTCGAGCCTGCACCGCCATTCAATATGATCATGGCTGATCATCCAGCTCAGTAACCTGTACCTGCCTTCTCTCCATACCCCCTGATCCCTTTAGCAAAAAGGGCCACATCTAACTCCCTCTTAAATATAGCCAAATATATATATAAGATGTTGATCATTGTCACATGCGAAGCTCCCACAAACAACAATATATTTAAAACCAGATTATCTGTGACCAGACCAGTGTGACTCTCTCTGCCATGCGAGAATTTCCGTGATTACTTTACCTCGTCAAATCTTCACTGCTTTTGCAAAGCAATAACTTACTTTCGAAGCAGACAGATGGAAAGTAAATTAATCTTCCGCTATGAAGATGGAGACACTGGGCTCAGAGTGCACAGAGTGGTGAGGGGCGCGTGCATGCTGTGACGGCCCGACATGTGTGGCCCGACACCTCGGGAGGCCCGGTACCTGCCCGCATCAAATCACAACATTGTCGTGCTAGTGAGCTGGTGCAACTGGAATGGATTTCTCACAGGTAATTTGTTGGCGTCTTGCCTTCCATTGAACAGCTGCATGCTTGGCCTTGCCCATCCGCGGCTGTAGCCTAGCAACTACATCGCAGCAAAGCTGTGGGGGATAGGACAATACTGAAAGGTAGGCTGAGGGGAGGCTTTCTGCAGCTTTCCCATCAAGGGCGGCACGGTGGCTCAGCGGTAGAGTTGCTGCCTTACAGCGAATGCAGCGTCGGAGACTCGGGTTCGATCCTGACTACGGGCGCCGTCTGTACGGAGTTTGTACGTTCTCCCCGTGACCTGCGTGGGTTTTCTCCGAGATCTTCGGTTTCCTCCAAAGACGTACAGGTATATAGGTTAATTGGCTGGGCAAATGTAAAAATTGTCCCTAGTGAGTGTAGGATAGTGTTAATGTGCGGGGATCGCTGGGCGGCGCGGACTTGGTGGGCCGAAGGGCTTGTTTCTGCGCTGTATCTGTAAATCTAAAATCTAAAGGAAGAATGACGCTGGCTTTGAAGTGAGGCCTGAGCGAGGGATTTCACCCGTTTCTCAAACTTAATGCCTCTTACGAGGCCCGTCTCTGTCCATTCCTCTCTGCTTGGGCGTCGGGAAGGGAGGGAGGGGGTGGGTGGGAGGGAGGTGTGTAGGTAATCCTGGGTCACACCACTTTTGCGAGACTGACTCTGGTTACAACACGCAACCCTGGAGCCAGCGAGTGGACAGGAGCCTAAATCTGCAGCCAAGCCTGCAGCTGCCTGGATGGGAGGATATTAGCTGTCAGCAGAGGTTGGACAAGCTTGGATTGTTTTCTCTGGAATGTCGAAGGTTTGAGGGTGTCCTGATAAAATTGCAAGAGGCATAGACAGGGTAGACAGTCAGTTCCTTTTTCCCAGGAGGTGCAGGAGGGGGCCATTCGGTCCTTCGAGCCAGCACCGCCATTCAATGTGATCATGGCTGATCATTCTCAATCAGTACCCCGTTCCTGCCTTCTCCCCATACCCCCTGACTCCACTATCCCTAAGAGCTCTATCTAGCTTTCTCTTGAATGTATTCAGAGAATTGGCCTCCACTGCCCTCTGAGGCAGAGAATTCCACAGATTCACAACTCTCTGACTGAAAAAGTTTTTCCTCATCTCTGTTCTAAATGACCTACCCCTTATTCTTAAACTGTGGCCCCTGGTTCTGGACTCCCCCAACATTGGGAACATGTTTCCTGCCTCTAATGTGTCCAACCCCTTAATAGCTTTAAGGTGAGAGGGAAATAATTTAAAAGAGATGTGTTTTGTTTTTACACATAGTGGTGGATGCCTTCAGCATGATGTCATTTAAGAGGCTCTTTGATGGGCACGTGGATACGAGAGGAGTGGAGGGATATGGGTCACGTCGGACAGAGGAAATTAGTTTAGCTGGGCACCAAGTCCTTGTCCAACCCCTTCCCATTCAATCTACTCCCAACCCAGTGCCCTGCCAACCACCTTCACCTCTTGTCCCAGCACCCTCCATCCATTCTCCCTACCCAAATCTGACCAAGATCACCCAATTCTGAACAGGTGGGTTGGCCTGTGGGGTTCTGTATTATCACGGTGGGGTTTTTTAATTTTATTTACTTCAAACATTGGGAGGGACAGGTTTAGATTTAGATTTTAGATTTAGAGATACAGAGCGGAAACAGGTCCTTCGGCCCACCGGGTCCGCGCCGCCCAGCGATCCCCACACATTAACACTATCCTACACCCACTAGGGACAATTTTTACATTTTACCCAGTCAATTAACCTACACACCTGCACGTCTTTGGAGTGGATGATAGAACAGGTTGAGGATGATAGAATAGATAAGAATACTTTATTGTCACACGTGACAAGGCACGGTGAAATTCTTTCACTTACAAAGTTACAAATCCCCAATTCCCCCCTTTGCCAGTTTCCCCTTTGATCATCCCCCCCCCCCCCCCTCACGCCGCGTCCCCATTTTCCATTGTTCCACCGCTCACGCCCCCCCCCCCCCCACCGGGTCCTCCATTGTTCTTCACGGTGGTCCCTGTTGGCTAGCAGGCCACGACCCAGCTGTGTACCGAGCAGTGGATGCCGTTTTTGTTGGTTTTGGCAAGGCCGTGACCATCAGCAGCTAAGCCCGTCGGCTTTACCCATCTTAGTTATGCAAAGAAACTTGGCCGGCCAGCGGTAACATCAAACCCGAAGCGGTATTTACTGTTTAAATCATAAATAACTAGGGATAAAGTTTAGACTGTGAGGTACTCAAGATGGCGGCGCCTAACGGCAGCGGCTGACTAGCAGTCTGTCCGTCTTTTTTTTTTCCATTTTTTGTTGTGTGTCGGTGTTGGGATGGTTTTTATATATATGTTTTTGGTTGTGTATGTGTGGGAGGGGGTGGTGGTGTGGGTGGGTGTGGGGGGGGGGGAACTTTTCTCTTCCTCACGGCGCGGGGTGCGGCTCGGCTGCGGGGCCTAACATCCCCCGGTGCGGCTTGGCCGCTGGACTTTACATCCCCCGGTGCGGCTCGGCCGCTGGACTTTACATCCCGGTGCGGCTTGGCCGCTGGACTTAACAGTGCCCGGTGCAGCTCGGCTGCGGGGCTTAACATCGCCTGGTGCAGCTCGGCTGCGGGGCTTAACACCGCCCGGTGCAGCTCGGCTGCGAGGCTTTACATCGCTGGTGCGGCTCGGCTGCGGGACTTAACATCGCCCGGTGCAGCTCGGCTGCGGGGCTTTACATCGCCCGGTGCAGCTCGGCTGCGGGGCTTAACAGTGCCCGGTGCAGCTCGGCTGTGGGGCTTAACACCGCCCGGTGCAACTCGGCTGCGGGACTTAACATCGCCCGGTGCAGCTCGGCTGCGGGGCTTTACATCGCTGGTGCGGCTCGGCCACGGGACTTAGCTGCGCAAGGCTTGGTCGCGGGCCTTTCATCGCCCGGTTCGGCCGCGAGACGTTTCAGCGCCCGGTGCGGGGACTGTGCGGGTCGGTCGGGGACGAGCTGTCTGTCCGTGGGCGTGGGGAAGAGAGGGGACGTTTTGTTGCCTCCATCACAGTGAGGGAGTGTTTGGAGTCACTGTGATGGACGTCTGTGTTGGGGTCATGTGTCTTGTGTTCTTTTTTTTTCTTCTATGACTGCTATGTAGTTTCGTTCGGTACTTCGGTACCGAACGACAAATAAAGCTCTGTTATACCTGTTATACTAATGATGCGAGCAATGGAACAAGAGAAAGTGGTTGTGCTGAGGGTGATTGGTTGCGTACATTCTGGGATCGACCGTGAATCTATTTGCGGCGCTTAGACGTGTGTGTGGATGCTGATCGTGATCAGCGTGTACGCCGGTATCCGAGAGAGAAATGAGCTGCCATTACACCTGCAAATCAGCCAACAAAGCAAAATGGGAGCAAGCAATTTAATTTTAATTTACTGGGGAATCGAATGCTGAAACCCAATGCAAGGGATTAGCGTTGATTTATTATTGTCATATGTACTCGGATACAGTGGAAAAACTTTGAGGGTGAGGGGTGATCTTATAGAGGTGTACAAAATCATGAGAGGAATAGATTGGGTAAGCGCACAGTCTTTTTTCCTCCAGAGTGGGGAAATCAAGAAGTAGAGGGCATGGCTTTAAGGTGAGGGGGGAAAGATTTAATAGGAACCTGAGGGGTAACATTTTTTACACAAAGGTGTATGGGTGTATGGAACGAGCTGCCAGAGGAGGTAGTTGAGGCAGGGACTATCGCAACGTTTAAGAATAATTTAGACAGGTACATGGATAGGATTGGTTTGGAGGAATACGAGCTGTCCGCAGGCAGGTGGGGCCAGTGTAGATGGGACATGTTTGGCCAAAAGCCTGTGTCCACACACTGTATGACTCTGACTCTGCTTTGCATGCTATCCAGGTAAACCATACCACACGAGTACAATCAAACAATAAGTTTAACACATTCTGCAAAGAAGTGGGAAACATGCAGACTATGGTGTTATTGCCACGAGAGAAAGCGGGTAAAAATAGTGCAACGTTCAAAATGAGGTGGGTTGGCAGAATGGGAATTCATCCTTGAGGGGTTCGTACAGGAGTTTGATGACATTGGGGAAGAGCACGTCTCTGGAATCTGGTGCGGGTTTTCAAACTTTTGTGTCTACGGTGGGAGTAGGAAAAGAGAAAATGGGGTATAAGTTGTCCTTCATTAAGTTGGCTACTTTAAAGTGGTAGAATGCAAGGGGAGTTGGAGAAAATGTGGAGAGGATTGCTTATATATAAAAAAAAGATTCACATAGGATTAGAGCAAATGGTGGATGATGGTCCAGGAGGACTTGATGGGCCGAAGAGCCTGTTTCCATGCAGCTCAATGGAGAGGGAGAAACAGTCAATGCTTCAGGGAACTGGGAAAAGGTGAAAATGTAATGAGTTATAAATTGCAGGGTAGGGAGTGGGGTGAAGAGAATGAGGGGCAAGTCCTGTAACAGGATGGCAAACAGAATGATACTACCAAAAACAAAGTTCTGGAGGAACTCGGCGGGTCAGGCAGCATCTGTGGAGAGAAATGGACAGACGGTGTCTTGGGTCGGGATCTTTCCTCGGCTTGAAGGAGTGTCTCAACCCGAATTGACGTCTGTCCATTTCACTCTGCAGATGCTGTCTGACCCGCTGAGTTCCTCCTATCTGACAATAGACAATAGGTGCAGGAGTAGGCCATTTGGCCCTTGGAGCCAGCACCACCATTCAATGTGATCATGGCTGCTTTCTGTTCAATCATCTGCAGTCTATTCTGTCTCCCATGGTCATTGTAAAGGCATTTTTGGGTTAACCTATGTCGATGACCAATGTGCAGGATGGAACATCAGATGCTGATTTTCACTGAAGATAGACACAAAATGCTGGAGTAACTCTGCGGATCATGGTCGGGTCAGCAGAAAATGAATCTTTGGCCCTTGTACCTTTTCATACTTCTAGTTTCCCCCTTCCCTGACTCTTTGTTTGAAGAAGGGTGGCGATCCAAACAGCCACCTATTCCTTCCCTCCGGAGGTGCTGTTGCCTCACCTGCTGAGCTGCTCTGGTAATTTGTGTCTCTCCGTAGATGGCCCCCCCCCCCCCCCCCCCCTGTTGTATTGGCTTTTGCTTGCCACTGAATGCTGTTTCATTGTGTTGAAGGTGCGCGTCTGGAGGTATCTGAAGGGCAAGGAGGAGGTGAAGAACGAGGTCCGGCTGGACGGTGGGAAGCGAGTCATGATCTGTGGCTTTGGAGACCCCGTGATCTGTGACAACCAGGTCTCCACGGGTGACACCAGGATTTTCTTCGTGAACCTGGCGCCGGAGTCCATGTGGCCGGCTCACAAGAATGAGCTGATGCTCAGCTCCAGCCTGATGAGGATTACGCTGCGGAACCTCCAGGAGGTGGAAAACTGCGTGGAAGGTTGGAGCTCATTTCTGTGTCTCTTTCTACTCTGTAGCTTGTGTTATTTTTTCTGCTTGGTCTTTCTCTCGTGATTCGCGATCCAATGGGCCATCCAGCGAGCGAATCCCCAGTCGTGAGGGATTTTGCCTCGACTCCAGTTGCGTCTTTTTGGCCAGGCGTCCTTATTGACGAGGGGGGGAATCATTGGCGAAGCCGCCATCTTGTGTCCAATCCAGATTTCAGCTGGCTCATTCAGAGTTGGCCACAAAGCCCGGAGTCACCACACCACGTTGGACATGGATGGATGGAAACGCACCCTTCGGCCCAATGAAACCGTGCCAGCCACCGATCACCCCTACACTAACTCTATGTTGTCCCAGTTTTGCATCCTACACACTTAAGGGCGATTTACCGAAGCCAATTAACCTACAAACCTGCACGTCATTGGGTTATGGAAGGAAACCGGAGCTGCCAGAGGAAACATTTGCGGTCATAGAGAGAACGTACAAGCTCCATGCAGATGGCACCCGTAGTCAGGATCGAGCCCGGGTACCCGACGCTGTGAGTCAGCAATTCTACTACTGCGCCACAGTGCCGCCCTAAAAATGGTCGGGACCTAATCGGGATTCTGATCAACAATTCATGGTTACATGGTCACCATTGTTGATGGGGTTTTTTCATTCAATTACGTGAGGGTGACGCAGTGGTAGAGTTGCAGCCTCACAGCGCCAGTGTCCCAGGTTCGATCCTGACTACGGGTGCTGCCTGTGTAGAATTTGTACTTTCTCCCTGTAAACCGCAGGGATTTTCTCCAGGTGCTCCCGTTTCCTCCCACATCGCCAAAGACGTGTAGATTTGTACATTAATTGGCTTCCTTAAAAATTGGAAATCGCCCCTCGTGTGTAGGATATTATTAGCGTGCGGGGTGATCGCTGGTCGAAGCGGACTCAGTGGGCCGAAGGGCCTATTTCTGTACTGTATCATTAAAATCTCAAAGTCTAAAGACTTGGGATATAAACCCGTCTGATGCATTATTAGTAAATCAACTACTCGTCGACTCTGGACTCTAACACTACGCTGGAGTTGCTTGTGGCTCGAATTAATGGCTGCAGGGCTGAATTTTGATCATATTGCAGCTGAATCTTGCTTCCCCACATGTATATTCTGTAATTTCAGTTAAGTATTATAAGTTGGAAACTTAAATTTCAGCTTACAGAGAGCTTTGGGTCAAACGTGGGCCAATGAGATGACTTGCCGGCATGGACAAGATGGGCCGAAGGGCCTGTTTCCATGCTGTATAGCTCTTGGTCTATGAGTTTAAATTTTTATTTTTATTATTACATGTAAATTAAACAAAAAAAATTAAAATTAAACTAAAGTATGACTTTAAATTTCCAAACAGCTCGAGTGAGATTTGGACTCTTCCCTAGATCAATGATTGAGGTCTGTGGCTATTAGTCATTACACTGTAGTGACAATAAAACTGAAAGGAGAGTCTTTAGAATTGGGACTGATCATTATGTAGAAAGATGGCAGTTTAATTCTCTATCCGAGCTGTAATTGTACACATTACAGACTAGTCGGTAGGAAATTGTTCCCTGACCATGAAATTCGGCTTATGAAAAATTCATATTTCTTTCAAAACCCTTTTTGGAGAGGAAAATTGAAGAGGCCTGATGTTTTCTGCATGCTAAATGAGAGAAGATTACCAAGCAGTAACCTAAGAGGTTTACGCACCACTTCTAATTAAGATACCATGTCTCGTTCTTGTTATAGCATCTTGTAATACTCCACGTCCTCCTCTAAGTACTTGAATTATTTATGTGTATGGGCATTGCGATGTTAGTAATGCATCAGCCAGCTGTACACAGCGGGATCTTGCAGGTAACGATATGACAATGATCAGATTGTCTGTTCTGAGGAGTTTATCAGTGCGGGGGGGGGGAGAGGGAGAGAGAAGCAGGCCCTTCGGCCTACAATGACTCCGCACCGACCAGTAAGCATCCATTTACAGTTATGCACCGTCAACCTACTTTATTACTATGTAAAGTACCACAGAGCAAGAACAAGCCACATGGCTTGTGATATCTACGATGACAATAATGCTCAATTTTAGTTTAGTTTAGCGATACAGCATGGAAATAGGCCCTTCAGCCCGCCGAGTCCGTGCTGGTCATAGATCATCCAGTCATTCCAGTTCTACGTTATCCCACTTTCTCATTCAACTCGGGACACACATCAGGGGCAATTTTACAGAGGCCAATTAACATACAACCTTCGCATCTTTGCGATGTGGGAGGGAACCAGAGTACCCAGAAGAAATCCGGGTGGTCACAGGGAGAACATCTGAACTCCACATAGACAGCACCCGAGGTCAGGGTCTTTGGCGCTGTGAGGCAGCAGTTCGACCGGCCAAGGCACTGTTGCTCAATTAAATTAATCTCGTCTATCTGCAAATGGTCCCTTTATTCTGTACTTGTTCACATGCCTCTTGTCTAAATACCTCTTGCACATTGCCGTTGCATTTTCCCACTGCCTCTCCTGCATCTGCACCAGTGCAGCACGCACTCAGCAGTACAGCAGAATGCAATGGGATCCTGAGTTCAAGTTCTGGTACGAGACGCTGCCCTCACCCTGACACTGTGTGTGATCCTCTTTGTCATGACAAGACCATATCAAAGATAATCGCTCGGAAACCATTGCTGGGAGGTGCAGTCTTTAATCGGCAAAGACCCGGGCGTGTAAACAGCAATCATTAAGTTTTTCTTTGTTCTCCGATACTTCCATACAGATTAGATTCTGTCTATAGGCACAGCAGGTCATGTTTAGCTGTTTATCTCTGGTGATGGTTGGCTTTAATGTTTCCAATAAAAAAAGCTTGACTGGAAATTGGATATAAAAGACTGAATGCTTGTAAAATTCAGCAGGTCCAGCAGCATCTGTGAAGTAAGAACTGAATTAATTTTTCCTATGGATTGGATTCTGGTGGAAGTCTGTCGACCAGCTTTTAGTTGCTGTGGTAACGTAGGAAGACCAATGGCTTTGTAGAGGCTGGCGATCTATTCCTTGCCTGGTGCTAGCCAGCTTCGCAATAGTTAAATGGCTTTAACTGTTAATTAATTAAACTAGTCGCACAGCCTCAAAGCCTGTGTCCTGATCCAGGGTCTTGACCCAAAACATTGACAGTTCAGAGAACAGTTCAGGAACCTATGGCCCACAATGCCCATGTCGAACATGAAGCCATGTTAAACTAATCTCCTCTCCCTGCACGTGACCCATATCCCTCCATTCCTTGCATATCCCTGTGCCTGTCTAAAAGCCTCTTTAGTCTTAAAACAAACTTTAAAACAGCTTCTTCTGAAGAGGTTGCCCCGACCTGAAATGTCACCAATCCATTTTCTCCAGAGATGCTGCCTGACCCACTGAGTTACTCAGCATTTTATGTCTATAATAGACCAAGTGGACCCGTTGGGCCCAAACCTCTCCTGCACTGGTGCAGCACCCTATCCTCCCCCCCTCTCCCCTCCCCCCTCCCTCCCTCCTCCCCTCCCCACCCCCTCCCCCCCACTCCACCCTCCCCCCTGCAACTCTCCTCTCCTCTCCCCTCCCCCGCAGGGTATCACAAGCTACGAGGGTAGGTTAGTGAAGCTAAAGTCAGATTATCAGTGCAAAACCCAAGCTTTCTCTGGAGCAGATTCATCGCTTGCAAATATTTTGCACTTGCCAGGTCCCATTTGATATGCCTTTTTAAATGGCTGAGGTTTCACTTTAAAAAGTAATGGAAAATTGGCTGAAATGTTTCGAGTATTATCAAATTGAGCACTGATACGAGAAGGAAAATCTAATCCCTCTTTGCGTGGTTTGTTGCCTGATGTGTGCTATTTTAACCCTGGCCTTTCTTCTAAGTTTCCAATCAAAGGGAAACTGCTCCATTAAAATAGTTGTCAAACAGCCCCTGATTATATTAGCTGATTAAAGCTAAGTGCCAAGTGATAGTGGCCAAGCTGGGGAGTATCCTTGTGTTTTACACTAGTAGGATAGTCTTGAACAGGAGACATCTCTGCGAAATAGAAGGGGCCAGTCACTTAAACCTTCAGTGTCTGGAAACCACTTCTCTGAGATATAGAGAGAAAGCGAATTCCTGGAATTCTTTACCCCCTGATGATGGATCATCATTAAATATATTTAAAAGTGTTTGAAAGATTGAGTAATTGGGATGATGGGGAAATGTCACAGAAGAACAGTTTAGAGGGATATGGGACAATGCGGGCAGGTGGGTCTAACGTGGATGGGGCATTGTGGTCAGCATGGGCACGTTGGGCCGAATGGCCTTTTATCTGTGCTGTGTGACTACTTCTACAAGGAGTTGAGAGCAGCACAGGTAAGTCATGATCGTACAAAAGGCTTGAAGGGCTGACTGACCACCTTCTGCTCCTGAGCTGAGGAAAAACGTTTTTTCACCCAGAGAGTTGTGAATTTGTGGAATTATCTGCCTCCGAAGGCAGTGGAGGCCGATTCACTGGATGCATTCAAAAGAGAGTTAGATGGAGCTCCTGGGGCTAGCGGAATCAAGGGATAGGGGGAGAAGGCAGGAACGGGGTACTGATTGTTGATGATCAGCCATGATCACATTGAATGGCGGTGCTGGCTCGAAGGGCCTACTCCTGCACCAATTTTCTATGTTTCCATCCCTGCTTGTGGCCTTGTGTTTGTTCTTATCTGCTCGATAGATTCAAAATAACTACAAGGCAAATTGTGCATCAATGTCAGGGAAATCTCTCTTTCAAGGGCTGGACTTTGACTTAACCTGTGGGGAACTCGTTGTAATATCCAATAATGTAGGGACTCGGGGTTGTCGTGTTGCTTGGCAACTATCCCCCGCATCCCAATGCCCATTTCTCCCCGCCATTATGTTTTATATTGCTGGGCACACTCCCATTTTCTGTGGAGAAACAGAAGTAAGCTTTTCACTGAACCTCGCCACATGCGACAATAAACTAAACCCAAACTCGAAGCAGAAATAAATAGAAAATGCCACGTATTGTGAAGGCCCCACCAAGTAAGCAGGCTTCATCTTTAAATTAGCGCAAAGAGTCAGAAGGATGGGTCTACATTGGGAATCCGCAGAGGTTGTTGAGGGGGGTAGGTGGTAGAAGGGCTGAATGGCCTCCTCCTGCACCTATTGTCTATAACACCTCCGCTCAGTCTGCCAATACCAACCTGATCTCCCAGTTGCTAAAAACTTTAATTCCCCCCCCCAATTCCCATACTGACCTTTCTGTCCTGGGTAGGGTTATTCACTCCCAAATAAGGGACAAGGTGACGTCATCGCCCCGCGCCCCACGTGACCTCACCCAGCCAGCGGCCACGTGCTCCCGCTCCACCAATGGCGGCCGCCCGGACCGGGAGGCGGGTTGCTAAGCAACCTCTGTGAGGCGGCGCCCGGGCCTCCGTACCTACACTGTCCAGATGTAGACACAAAATGCTGGAGTAACTCAGCGGGTCAGGCAGCATCTCTGGAGAGAAGGAATGGGTGACGTTTCGGGTCGAAACGTCACCCATTCCTTCTCTCCAGAGATGCTGCCTGACACTCCAGCCTTTTGTGTCTGTCAACTAATTCGATCACAGCTTCCATTTAGTAAACAAACTCTGAACGCAAGGAAATCGCCCGAGTAGCTTCACTAGGATGAGGAAATAGGCCGCGGGAAATGGCCGAAGAATCAGGAACAGCTTCTTCCCCATTGTTGTCAGACTACTGAACGTTCCTCTCATGTGCTCGGGGAATAGCCCCGATCTTCCAACCAACCTCATTGCAGCCCCTGCACTTTTAAAATATCTGCATTTTCTCTGTTCGTGTAAATTATAATGCTATAACACGATATTTGGAATTTTTCTCTTGGCACGACCTGTCGTCCTGATGCGTGTCTTGCCTGCGCTAATGTCTGGTATGATGTGGCCGCACAAAGTTTTTCACTACATGTGACAATAATAAACCAATATCAATACCAGCCGACCGGAACAACCTTCCATCCTGTCAAGTCTGAAGAAGGGTCTTGACCCGAAATGCCACTCATTCCTTCCCTGCAGAGATGCTGCCTGTCCCGCTGAGTTACTCCAGCATTTTGTGTCCATCTTCAGTGTAAACCTGCATCTGCAGTCCATTCTCCCACCTATTTGTGCCTCTATTAATCCACTGAACCATCTGCCCATTTTGTCAGAATATAACAACACTTGTATAAAAGAGTTTATGAATATCCCTCTGCTTTGCTGCCAATTTCATGCCCGGTTGAAGATCAGGAATTTAGAAATGGGCTCTGCTCCAAATGTTTCCCTTGCAACACCAAGGGTTGGGTGAGTTTCCTGCTGGTCCTCGTGCTTAATTAGATGGAGGGTCTGCTTGTTTTACCTCTGTCTCTGTGCAAATCCTGAAGTCGGGGTCCTCTTTCTAATTCACCCTCTGAACTCCCAACCACAAACACCAGACAACCTAGTCCTACTTAAGCATGTCTGTATAGGCTTTCTGAGACCACAGCTGTAAACATTGATTGAGAAATGAATACAGTTGTGGTTATTCGTATTACTCAACTTCTGTGTGGAGTTGGAATATACAGCATGATCGCCCACGTGAATAGCGGCAGGCCTGGATAGAGTGAATATAGAGAGGATGTTACCACTCGTGAGAGAATCTAGGACAAGTGCCCCTAGCCTCAGAATAAAAGGACGTACCTTTAGAAGGGAAACGAGGAGGACTTTCTTTCTGTCGGTGGGTGGTGAATCTGTGGGATTCCTTGCCACAGATGGCTGTGGAGGCCATGTCAATGGATATTTTGTATGGTGGAGACTGATGGATTCTTGATTAGTACGGATGCCAGGGGTTGCGGGCAGAAGGGGGTTGAGAGGGAAAGATAGATCAACCACGATTGAATGGTGGAGTATATGTGATGGGCCGAATGGCCTAATTCTGCTCCTCGGACTTACGAACCCTCAACAGGCCGGTCGGCTCTGCTGCCACTTCAGTGTACTTCGAGATTTAGTGTCACTGATTGATAAATCCAGAAATAAATGTTTTTTTTCCCCCCCTGCAACTTGAGGGTTAATAATGAGATCTCGGATGTGAATGTGACAACTAACTCTGATGGAGGTGCTGGTGATGGTAACATGAATGGGATGAATGAACAGTGTTCTTTTTCCCAGGGTTGGGGAATCAGGAACTAGAGAGCATGGGTTGATGGTGACTGGGGAAAGGGGAGTGGATGGCAATATTGCAAGTCAGGGTGGGAAGAGGTGTAGTTCAGATCACTGTGGGAGTCGATGGGTTTCTAGCCAAAAGCATCTTTCTCTCTCCCTCTCTTCCCTTGCTTTTCCCACCTGGGTGCACACCTATTTCTCCCACTACTCCGTCCCTCCTCCCTCCTTCCCTTCCCGTGGTCTCACAATTTATGCCTCTTCTCTCCCTATCTCACATTCTTTTTGTTCACCTCCGGCCTTTGTCCACCCGTCTGCCAAACACTGCCGCCCCTCACCACCCGCCCCCTCCCTGCCCCCGCCCCCCGCACTTGTATCCAGCAATGGACCATTGTGGCCTCCGCCTTTTCTCGATCATCGTTACTTTGTGAATATATTTTGTTCATTTATTCTTTATCTCTCTACAATCACAGACTATATCTCTGACTCTGAGTCTGAAGAAGGGTCTCGATCCGAAACGTCGCCTATTCCTTTTCTCCAGAGATGCTGCCTGACCCGCTGAGTTACTCCAGCTTTTTGTGTCTCGTACTTTCCAGTCTTCCTGATCTCTTCCCCCCCCCCCCCCCCAAACTAGACTCGGGCCGCAGGAAGGGCACTGACCCGAGATGTCGTCCATCCCTGTTCTCCAGGGATGCTGCCTGACCTGGACTTACTCTGGCACCTTGGGTTCTTTGGCTCAAGATTCCAGCACCTGCAGTTTCTGATAAAACTGAACAAACTGGTTGTGGAGATCCCAGTGCAGGAATCGCTGGATTTGTTTTGTTTTACGCTGCTGCAACTGTATTTGGAGATGGTTGTGAGGTTCAGTAGCCCGTAACCATGTTAATCACAGCACGCGCCTGTCACTGCCACTCGCTTGCTGGAGGAATAGTTCGCCCATTGTTCATGTTCGTAAGTGACAGGAGCAGAATTAGACCATTCGGCCCATCACGTCTACTTCGCTATCCAATCAAGGCCGATCTATTTCTCCCTCCTAACCCCATTCTCCTACCCTTTCTCCATAACCTCTGACACCCGTACTAATCGAGAATCTTTCTATCTCTGCCTTAAAAAATATCCATTGACAGCCTCTGCGGCCTACTGTGGCAACGAATTCCACAGATTAACCACCCTCTGACTAAAGAAATTCCTCCTCATTTCCTTCCTAGAGGACTGTCCTTTAATTCTGAGGCTATGACCTGTGGTCCTAGACTCTCCCACTGGTGGAAACATCCTCTCCACGTCCACTCTGTCCAGGTCTTTGTCACTTTGCTCAAAACACAATCACCATAGCCGCCAACTCTCGCAACCAACCTTCGCAAACGTCAGTAAAGCTTTAAAGAGATAAGATGCACAGAAACCCGGACGTGATTCCAAGGCTTCTGCCTAATGTTTGCGACAAAACCAAATCAGCATCTCAAGTAACGAAAAGTAAAGTAACAGTAAAAGCTGTCCATCGGAGAGACTCAGAATCCCACACTAACACTGATTAATATCTCCCTTGATTCAATGTGGTATCTGAACTTGCAATACAATATATCCCCCTGTAAACTTTGTAGGCATGTGGACACTATATATGTATATATGTGTGTGTATATAGAGTCTTCAGTGTAACCAAAGACAGTCAATATGGGGGAAAAAGGAAGCAAAGTTGTGGGGTAACTCGGCAGGTCAGGCAGCACCTTTGAGAACATAGATGTGTGATGTTTCAAGTTGGGATCCTTCCCTGAGAAGGGTCTCCACCTCAATGTCACCAATCCATCTTCTTCACAGATGTTGCCTGATCCAGTGAGTTACTCCAGCACTTTGTGCCTTTTTTGCAAACCAACAGTTCCTTGTTTCTACAATCGATAGAAAGTTCTCCGTTGAGGTTGGTGTTGTGTGGAGCTCAAGAGCTTGACTCTTGCTGGAAATAAGCTGTTCCCGGAACCCAAGACGGGATGCAAAAAGCTGGAGTAACTCAACGGGTCAGGCAGCATCTCAGGAGAAAAGGGATAGGTGATGTTTTGGGTTGAGACCCTTCCTCAGAATACGAGTCAGGTGAAAGGGGAACGAGAGGTATAGACGGTACTTAAGAGACAAATGGATGGAAGATATGCAGAAAGCAACGATAATCAAGGAAATGTGGAGCCCACAATGGTTCATTGTTGGCTATGGGATAGGTGATGAGTTAATACAGACAGTGCAGGTCGTGGCTTTCCGACTCGTGTACCGTCTTCCCGATGGTGAGAGTGATGTGGGTCTTTGCTCATGTTAGCTGCCTTTTTGAGATAGTGCCTCCGGTAGATCTCTTCGATGGTGGGGAGGTCAGTACCTGTGATGGGCCCGGCAGTGTCTACCACTCCCTGTAATCTCCTGTGTTCCTGGGCGTTCAAGTTACTGAACAAGACTGTGATGCAACCATTCTATATCTATACACCTGCAGACTGGCTGGGCAGCAATTGGCTGATTTGCTCCAAGGAGTATCCTGAGCAATCTAGAGATGATGTTGAGAGTGAATATGATTTATTTTCTAAAAATATACTTATTCATAATATATACAGAAATAAAATCAGGCCATTATTATCATTCATCCTAAGAAGCAGTTCAATGCATTCACTTCCAATAAATCAACTTCACTAATATTTCATACTTAGTATTATGGCATTGAAGTGGTCGAGAGGCTGTTATAACAGGCTCAGTAATTTGGTTTACTTTAGGGATGCAGCGTGGAAACAGGCCCTTCGGCCCATCGAGTCACTGCCAACCGCAATCGCCCGTACACTGGCACACTAGGGACAATTTTGACACAAGCCAGTTAACCTACAAACCCGCACGTCTTTGGAATGTGGGAGGAAAGCGGAGCGCCCGGAGGAGACCCATGTGGTCACAGGGAGAACGTACAAACAGACGGCGCACGTAGTCCGGATAGAAGCTGGTGCTGTAATGCCGCGGCTCTACCACTGTGCCGCCAGTAGTTTGGTATCCAGTGGTGGAAGGAACCTAGACGGTGGTCTTTCCTCATAGAGACCTTGCGTTGGCTCCACTGAGCTTCAGTGCGGCCCTCAGCATGTTCTCCAACACCTTGGATTGAGCCCGTCACCAGCATTCCCTCATGGGCATGTCCGTATTTGGGACCAAGCGTGAGAGGCGCTGAGGAAATCTAATATTTCTTCCTGCCCTCCACGATGTCGTAGTTTTGAATTAGTGAGTTGTCTGTCTGGAGTGTGGTGAGCTTCAGCACAATGTATTCTGCTGGAAGCCAAGCTGAGCAGACGTAGCAGCTGTCAGATTGGTACGTTCAGCCCTCAGCACTAATATGTTTCTGGTTCTAGATACGTCTCTGTTCAGCTGCCAAAAAAACCCTACTTTCCACAGCAGACAAATGTAAAATGTTAACATTTCAAAGACATTTCAACCCGTCTCCTGTTCTCACCCTCTTTCTCTTTCTCTCCTTGCTGTTTGCTTGTGTTTGGAGATGCAGGCCCTTCGGCCCGCCGGGTCCGCGCCGACCAGCGATCCCCGCACATTAACACCATCCTCCACACTAGGGACAATTTTTACATTTACCAAGCCAATTTGCCTACAAACCTATACGTTCGTCTTTGGAGTGCGGGAGGAATCCGAAGATCTGGGAGAATGTACAAACTCATAGTCGGGATCGAACCCGGGTCCCAGGCGCTGCAAGGCAGCAACTCTACCGCTGCGCCACTGTCTTTCTCTTGTCTCTTGGTCCTTCTTCCTTTGCTTCTGCTCTTATCCATTTTGAGTTTTGGAGTTATCCATTACGTTTTGGAATTACTCCAGCACTTTGTTGTTCACTCACAATTCCAGCATCTGCAGTTCCTCCATTCTCTCTGGATTATAAAGAGTTTGTTCTACAGCCCAGGCCACCTTTAGGATGATAGACACAGAGCAAAGAACCACAGCGGGGATTTGTTAGCGCGTTGCCTGGGATGTCTCTGTGAGATCTGAACTCAGTCCCAAAGACATCCGATCAGTCCACTTAATGCATTCATGAAATGGCCTGATTCTCAGGGTTTAGTGCGGTGTACCTATTCACAATCTTGGGTGAGGCTCAACATGACAGTCAAACAAAGGCGGCTGTGTGTTCACAGTGTAAAGAGCAAATCTGCTGCATCTGAAAGTATGCATTACCACTCTTGCCACTGGCAGCCATGTTACATCGAAGAGATATGCCTGTTCTACCGTCTCGTCTTTAGAGATGAAGTTCGTAAAAAAGTCATAAAAATCAGGAGAGCAAGGATCGAGAGCAGGGCAGATGCCGAAGTAACCGGGTGAACAAGTGAAATGTTTCCAGTCGAAGAGAGACACAAAGTGCTGGAGCAACTCAGCGGGACAGGCAGCATCTCTGGAGAAACGGAATGGGTGACATTTCTGCTCAAGACCCTTCTTCAGACTGAGAGTCATGGGAAAGAGAAACGAGAGATATAGACGGCATATAGAATAAATGTATGAATGATATGGAAAAAAACTGTGATCAAGGCAAAGTGGAGCCGACAATGGTATATTTTTGTATATAGGTATATATAATATAATGGTATATAGGTGATGAGTTACACAGACAGTGAAAGAAGTTGTCCCTGAGTCTGGTGGTGTGCGCTTTCAAGCTTCTGTATCATCTGCCCGATGGGAGCGGGGAGAAGAAGGAATGACTGGGGCGGGACAAGTCGTTGTTAATGTTGGCTGATTTACACAAGGCAGTGTGAAGTGCCGATGGAGTCGATGGTTGGGAATCTGGTCTGTGTTCTGGATTGGCCTCCACCCACAACTCTGCACATTCTTGCAGTCTTGGGCAGAGCTGTTCTCGAACAAAGTGTAATGCAACCCGCCAGTATGAAGAAGGGTCTCGACCCGAAATGTCACCTGTTCCTTTTCTCCCGAGATGCTGCCTGTCCCGCTGAGTTACTCCAGCATTGTGTGGCTACCGCCATTATGATGCAATTCTGACAAGATTTGTGAATCATTGGCGACTGCCAGAGTCCCTCGGTCTCCTGAGGAGGTAGAGGCATTAGAATGGCGGCAAGGGCGCATTACAAGCGTGGCACGGTGGCGCAGCGGTAGAGTTGCTGCCTTACAGAGCCTGCTGAACCAGAGACCCGGGTTCGATCCTGACTACGGGCGTTGTCTGCACGGAGTTTGTGCGTTCTCCCCGTGACCGCGTGGGTTTTCTCCGAGATCTTCGGTTTCCTCCCACACTACAAGGACGTACAGGTTTGTAGGTTAATTGTCTTGGCGTATGTGTAAAAAAAAATTGTCCCCGGTGTGCGTGGGATTGTATTAATGTGCGGGGATCGCTGGTCGGTGCGGACCCGGTGGGCCGAAGGGCCTGTTTCCGCACTGAAATTACTTCAGTCTGAAGAAGGGTCCCAACCGAAGCTTCGCCTATCCTTTTTCGCCTGGCCCGCTGAGTTACTCCGGCGCTTTGAGTCTAGCATGGGATGCTGTTTGCTTTGGTGCAGTCGGCAGGGAAGGCCGCATCAATCTGGAACTGCGTGAACGGGTTTGTGTCCGGGGGAAGGCTTTTGGAAGTGGAGGATTATCCGCTATGAGTTAGCGACGGTCTGACCCCACACACTGTGTAGCACTCTGCAGGTGCAACATCGCCGGGCCTAGAGCATTGGTGTGATCCTCTGGATAGCAACCCCTTAACCAGACCACCCTGCACCAAACCCCCCAGGCGGTTGAACCTTCTGACTCCGAGGCAAGAGAGTTCCAAGTAAGCCACGCCTGCAATCTGAGCATTCAGTTTTGATCTTTGATGTCAAGTGCATAGCGTGGATGAGAATTCAACCGAGAGAACAGTGGTGCAGTGAATCTAAAATGTGTTTGAAAAAAAAACTGCAGATGCAGGTTTAAATCGAAGGTCGACACAAAATGCTGTAGTAACTCAGCGGGTCAGGCAGCATCTGGGGAGGGAAGGAATGGGTGACGTTTGGGGTCGAGACCCTCCTTCGGACTGATGTCAGGGGAGGGGGCGGGACAGAGATTGAATGTAGTCGGAGACGGTATCTCTGACTACATTCTATCTTCGTCCCTCCCCTGACATCAGTCTGAAGAAGGGTCTCGACCCCAAACGTCACCCATACCTAAAATATAATAATAATAATAATAAGCATTTATTTTATATAGCGCCTTACCAGAAGCTCAAAGCGCTTTACAAAAACAATCATAACATAAAAACAAACAGACAAATTATCCTAACGGAGAAGCGGCGAATAAACAGCGCCAGCGTCCTCTCACACCAGAAACCCGGGTTCAATCCTGACTACAGGTGCTGTCTGTACGGAGTTTGTACGTTCACCCTGTGACTGCTTGGGTTTTGTCTGGGTACGTCGGTCTCCTCCCACACCCCAAAAGACATACAGGTTTGTGGGTTAATTGACTTTGTTAAAAATTATAATAAGTGTGTAAAATAGGATAATGCTAGTGTATGGGTCAATTGCTGGCCGGCACGGACTCGGTGGGCTGAAGGGCTTGTTTCCGTGCTGTATCTCTATAGTCTAAAGTACAAACGAATAGGTGCTACATCGTTCATGGTACACACCTAACAAAACACAAGTACCCATGTACACAAGAGCTCCCAACTTCCTCCCTACAGTGACGTCTTAAGTCACTGTAAGGTCACTGAAAAATTTGTCCAGAGGCACTCTTCAGCAATGAAGTTCAATTTTAAGAATTACGACCCAGAATCTCTTCCACAAAGGATTGACCTCCTATCAGTACTTCAGGGCTGTAGGAAAGAACTGCAGATGTTGGTTAACACTGAAGATAGACACAAAATGCTGGCGTAACTCAGGGGGCAGGCAACATCTCTGGAGAAACGGGATAGGTGACGTTTTGGATCGAGACCCTTCCTCGGACTGAGAGTTAGGGGAGAACAGAAGGAAGGGTACAGGAGACCCTGTCGTCTGAAGAAGGGTCGCGACCCGAAACGCCATCCATTCCTTCTCTCCAGAGATGCTGCCTGACCCGCTGAGTTACTCCAGCATTTTGTGTCTACCTTTGTTTTAAACCAGCATCTGCAGTTCCTTCTTACAAAGGTTGCAGGAGACATTGGTTCCTGGACCTTTTACCCCGACTGAACTTTAAAGGGTCTCCAACTCTATTTTTGCATGGTTATTATGGTTAAGTTAAATTTATGAAGCCTTTTCTAATGATTTTTTTTAATCTATGTGTGTGTGTTGGATTTATGGGCTAAGTCAGTTTCTTTGTTTTGTTGTCGGTACACATGACAATTAAACAGCCGTGACTCTTGACTCCCGAGCCCTGACCCCAAGGTGTGAAATTCCGGGGCGAAATTCAGAAACGTCGGCAAACTGTGAGGAGCCCAAGATCTTTGTCTCCCACAAACTGACTGTCTACGACTTTGTTTCGTATTGGTTTGCAAATAAGTGTTAGAAGGACATCAAGGAGTGGGGTCGTTATCCAACTTTGGTGGAATTTTCCATGAAATCCACCCTTAAACCAAATAATGTGAAGATCAAGAAAGGTTTCTCCTTTTTATGACACCTTGAGGTTTTACAATGTTAAACCAATTCCATTGATTCACCAATGCCGAACCCACTGAGTTACTCCAGCTTTTCGAGTCCATCTTTGGTTCAAACCAGCATTTGCCGTTCCTTCCTACACAGTATTCTGGACTTTGTATCCTCTCCTTTGGTCTGTCGTACATGATTTTGAACTGATTGTATCTCTTGTGTGGTATATTTGATTAGATAGAATGTAAAGCTAAGCTTTTCACTGTCCTTATGACAATAACCCAGGCTGTAAATATGGCGTAAAAGGAGAGCAGAGACATGGAGGTTTAGGGAGGGAGTTTTCAGCTCTGGGGACTGGTGTGACTGCCTGCATTGGGAAGAGATGATGGGAAGGGGTGGGATCAGATCCGTGGAAGGATGCAGAGATCTTTGTTGAGGCGAAGTACGAGCTGAGGTTCAGACCACACAGGGCGATGCGTTAAACCATTGAACTTCTGAGGGAAATGCGATGTGCCATTTAAAGCTGGGGCTCGTTATGGGTATTGTACAAGAAAATTGGACTCTTCTCACTGCCTGTGAATAGATAATACCCACAAGTCGTCATTTCAGAAATACTGCACTGTAGCTGTTTTTGTGTGTGTGTGTGTGTGTATGCGCGCGCGTGTGGGGTGTGTGTGTGCGTGTGTGCGCGTGTGGGGTGTGTGTGTGTGCGTGTGTGTTTGAGTGTTGAACAGTTCAGTGGCACGTAATGCTGAGGAGAAACGGGCTGGTTTAATACAGGACATAACGTGTTGCAGCGAACCAGGGCAGGAGAGCTGCTTTGTGATTGTAGAGCAGCACCGCTGTAAGACATGTGGAATGAAATGTTTGACATACCAAAGAGGCTTTGTGTTTATTGGGGGTCCAGCCAAGGTTTTGGGCACCAGTAAACTGCAGGGGAAATCCCAAGCTGGCTGAGAGATCAGCTCTTCTGACACCTGTTAATGTTGTTCCCTCATCCCAAACCCCATCTTCACCCCACCACCCTCCCCTCCACCCCCTTCCCTCCCCACCTTCCCCTCCCCTCAGTAACTGGCTGGCATAGATGGTAACTGCACCAGCAAGCACTGGTAACATAATTACAGGCAGGGAGGATCTTTTTTTGCTTTGTTGCCAAGCATTAGCTGATCTTAGTGACCTTGATAATCCTGTGGGAATGAGCACTGAGATCTGTGGAATTGGCTGTGATCTCATTCTATTAGCAACCTCCATCTCCCATGTAAGAAAACTGTGCCCAAGTGAAACATTTATATCTTCAAATAGGTCAAAGGCATTTCACGGCTTTTGAAACCTTGACCATGATATGGAGAAACTTGGCAGCCATTTTGCACGAGATGGGAGCAATGGACTGAACGTTTACATTCATGGGACATGTTCACCCAGACTCTTAAACCTCAGTTTGAATCCACAATTGAAGTCACTAATGCCCACTTTAATAATTACAGTCGTGTACATTATGTAATGATAGTAGGGTAATTAGTTAATTAATAATCCTTTATTCGTCCCACAACGGGGAAATTTGCAGGGTCACAGAAGCAAAGTGGATAGCAAAAATAAATAAGCATTCATTAAAAAATAAAATAACGGTAATTATCTTTATTTACTGGTCTGCTGGGAGCAGTGCTGGTTGTGCAGTCTGATGGCAGCAGGAAGGACAGAAGGACCTTCTATCTCTCCTTCACACACTTGGGGTGAAGGAGTTTGTCACTGAAGGAGCTGCTCAGTGCAGTGACAGTGTCCTACATGGGGTGGGAGGAGTCGTCCAGCAGTGATGATGGCTTTGCCATCATCCTCCTCTCTCCCACCGCCTGCACTGAATCGAGGGGGCAACCCTGGACAGAGCTGTGTAACAATAGTGAAGGTATTTATTCATAAAATGCTGGAGTAACTCAGCAGGTCAGGCAGCATCTCAGGAGAGAAGGAATGGGCGACGTTTCGGGTCGAGACCCTTCTTCAGACAGACTGGACAAAGGAAGGATATAGGTGGAGACAGGAAGATAGAGGGAGATCTGGGAAGGGGGACGGGAAGAGAGGGACAGAGGAACTATCTAAAGTTGGAGAAGTCAATGTTCATACCACCGGGCTGCAAGCTGCCCAGGCGAAATATGAGGTGCTGTTCCTCCAATTTCCGGTGGGCCTCACTATGGCACTGGAGGAGGCCCATGACAGAAAGGTCAGACTGGGAGTGGGAGGGGGAGTTGAAGTGCTCAGCCACCGGGAGATCACAATAGTGGTGCTCCAGGAATTAATTAAACTAAAGCAAAATCCAAACCGTTGCAGTAAATCAATGGGTTAGGCAGCATCTTTGGAGGGATTTAAAAAAAAATCAAATAAACATTATTCAGAATAAAATATTTATACAAAGCAAAAACTTCCAAACCTTCTCGAAACGTTCAATTGTGTCATACTCTGTAGTCTTGGCACTTATCTTTAAAAAAAAAACACCTTGTGGTTCATGTGGGGAATGATCAGGTGATGTTTCGGGTCGGGACCTCTCTTCAGATTGATTGCAGTAGTGGGACAAAGCAGGAAAATAGGTGCGGTGGGACAAAGCCTAGCAAGTGATAGGTGGATACAGGTGATGGGGGTTTGATTGGCAAATTGGTGGAGTAAGTGACAAAGGAAAGGGTGGCACAGTGGTAGAATTGCTGCCTCACAGCGCCAGAGACCCATGTTCGATCCTGACTTGTACGTTCTCCCAGTGACTACGTGAGTTTCCACCGGGTGCTCCGGTTGTAAGCTACCCATAATTTAACTAATTGGAATTGATATTACAGCTACAGGAGTGAGTATTGAACTTGCCTCTTCCACTCAGTGGGTCTTGGCCCACTGAATACAAGCCCAGAGGTCTAGCCAGTCTGCCACCATTTCTGAAGCAGCAATTATATTCAGAATCATGGTTTTCTGGTTTCCATGTCAGCCGTGTGTTAAATGCTCATCTGTGTGTTAAATGGCTTTATGCAAGTTTTCGAACATTGTGTGGCTTTGAGCTAAAACTCGAAAATGCAGAGCTTAGTTTTAGTTTTTTAGATTTTAGAGATACAGCGCGGAAACAGGCCCTTCGGCCCACCGGGTCCGTGCCGCCCAGCGATCCTCACACATTAACACTATCCTACACACACCAGGGACAATTAAAAAAAATTTTTTTTTAACATTTGCCCAGCCAATTAACCTACATACCTGTACGTCTTTGGAGTGTGGGGGGAAACCGAAGATCTCGGAGAAAACCTACGCAGGTCACGGGGAGAACGTACAAACTCTGTACAGACGGCGCCCGTGGTCAGGATCGAACCTGAGTCTCCGGCGCTGCATTCTCTGTAAGGCAGCAACTCTACCGCTGCGCCACCGTGCCGCCCTAGTTAGAGATATGCAGCATGGAAAGAGGCCCTTCGGCCCCCCCGAGTCCATGCCGCCCAGCGGTCACCCATTCACTAGTTCTATCCTACACACTAGGGGCAATTTAGTAGAGCCAATTAACCTACCAACCTGCACGTATTTTGGAGCTTGGGAGGAGACTGAAGCTCTCGGACGGAGACAACCCAAGCGGTCCCAGGGAAAACGAACAAGCTCCGTACAAACGGCACCCATGGTCGGGATTGAACCCGGGTCTCTAGCGCTGCCAGGCAGCGACTCTACCGCTGTGCCACCTTGCCGTCACAATAGCTGGAGAGTTACGTCATAAAGTGAAGTTAATTTTTCGAGTCCAACCCAAGGTTCAGATGAAGGCTCTGGGCCTGAGGTTTTTTCATCTTTACGGGTACTAAAGTAATGCCTACTTTTAACTTTGGTAGTTTATTGTAAATAGCAAGTCTTTGAACTGTTTGAAGGAGTGGAGGGAGGGGTTTGACCTGCAAAGATGAAGATAACATTCGTCAGACACCACCGAGCTTGTGAATGAATTAGACCTTTTGTGATACAGACAGAGGGCAAACCTCCTGGAGGCATGGCAATGTTCGGGAGAGGAGGGCAGGTGGGGTTGACGGATGAAGTCAATGCTTTACTGAAGACAGGAAGAACAAAAAGGTGGAGTTTTATTTTTAATGACCTCTGTGACCGTTTTGCATAGGCTGAGCTGCTTGGAAATTGTGGTGGATTTCGAGTGTCCGCACGACCCTACCCACAGCCCTGACTCTAAGGAATAGATTGGGGTAGATGCACAGAGTCTTTTACCCAGAGTATGGGAATCGAGGACCAGAGGACATAGGTTCAAGGTGGAGGGGAAAAGATTTAATAGGAATCCGAGGGGTAACTTTTACACATAGAGGATGGTGGGTGTAAGGAACAAGCTGCCAGGGAAGGTAGTTGAGGCTGGGACTATCCCATCGTTTAGGAAACAGTTGGACAGGTACATGGATAGGACAGGTTTGGAGGGTTAAGGACCAAGCGGGACTCGGGTAGCTGGGATATTGTTGGCCAGTGTGGGTGAGTTGGGCCGAAGGGCCTGTTTCCGCACTGTATCAATCTATGCCTCTGACTCTTAACTCAGCACTGAATCACGACAGACTTTTGTTCAACCCGAAACATCTCCTACCCATTCCCTCCACAGATGCTGCCTGACCCACTGAGTTAGTACAGTTTAGTTTATTGTCACGTGTACCGAGGTGCAGTGAAACTTTTTTTGTTGTTGTGTGATCACCAGTCAGCGGAAAGGATATAATTACATGATGTGTAAGAAGGAACTGCAGATGCTGGTTTAAATCGAAGGTAGACACAAAATGCTGGAGTAACTCAGCGGGACAGGCAGCATCTCTGGAGAGAAGAAATGGGTGACTTTTCAGATCAAGATCCTTCTTCTCGACCCAAAACGTCACCCATTCCTTCTCTCCAGAGATGCTGCCTGTCCCACTGAGTTACTCCAGCATTTTGTGTCTACCCTATATATACATGATTACAATCGAGCCATCCACAGTGTACATGATAAAGGGAATAACGTTTAATGCAAAGTAAAATCTAATTAAAGATAGTCTGAAGACTTCCAATGAGTTAGATAGTACCTCTCTAGTTGGTAGGATGGGTCAGCTGCCTACTAATAGCAGGGAACAAGCTGCCCCTGAATCTGGAGGTGTGCGTTTTCACGCTTCCGTATCTCGTGCCTGATGGGAGAGGGGGAGGAAAGGGAGTGACTAGGGTGAGACGTATCCTTGGTTATGCTGGTGGCCTTGACGAGGCAGCGTGAAGTGGAGATGGAGTAAATGGAAAGGAGGTTGATTTGTGTGATGGTCTGGGCTGCGTCCACAATTCTCTGCAATTTCATGCGGCTTTGGGTGGAGCTGTTCCCAAACCAAGCTTTGATGCATCCCGATAAAATGCTTTCTACGGCGCATTTGTAGACGTTAGTGAGAGTTGTTGGGGACTTGCCGAACTTCCAAAGTGCACGATCCCAGCATCTGCAGTTCCTTGCGCCTCTACGCCACAATGGTTGCTCGTTTCCTTAGAATTACAGGCAATTGTATATATTTTTTAGTTGTTATTGTTGCATCGAATGTGACTATAAAGTTGCAGCGTGTAGGAATCTCATTGCTCCGGTTCTTCACCGTTGCATACGGCAACTGTACCCTCTTGACACTAAGGCCAATATCTTCGGCACAGAGACCTGAGTAACCTCCATTGTCTCATTGTCTGCTTGCCCCAACATGAGATTCCCAAAACAGATACTCTATTCTGAATTCCATCATGGGAGCAGATTGCTAGGTAGACATTTTTTATTGTCACGTGCGTCGAGGTACAGTAAAAAGCTTTATTTTGCATGCCATCCAATCAGATTAGATGATACCAAGTAATTTGCGGGTTGCACAGTGGCGCAGCGGTAGAGTTGCTGCCTCTCAGCGCCAGAGACCAGGGTTCAGTCCTGACTACGGGTGCTGTCTGCACAGCGTTTGTACGTTCTCACTGGGACCACAAAGTTTTTCTCCTCGTGCTCCGATTTCCTCCCCTATATTCCAAAGAGCTGCAGCTTTGTGCGTTAATTGTCTTCCATAAATTGTCCCCCCCCCGCGTGTAGGATACAATATGTGATCGCTGGTCGGCGTTTCCATGCTGTATCTCTAAACTAAACTAACCAAGTCAAACTCGAGCACAATAGGCAGAGCAAAAGGGAAGATACTGAGTGCAAAATATAGATCTCAGTATCGCCGCGCACCAGTTCCAGAGACAAGTCCAATATCTGCAATGGGTAGAGGTGAATGCAAAAGAAAATCTATATACTAAAACTCTCGTTTGTTTGTTTGTTTGTTTGTTCCTGAACGACAGCCAAAATGGTACACCATAGCAAGACAATTTTAGGCCCACCTTCTCACCATCGTCCCTTTGGTACTAATGGAAGTTTCATTGAAATCGGCGTTATATAAGTTATTCATATTTTAAAGTTTAAATCTAGGGAGGGAGGATAAGGGGGGATGAAGTGGGGGGGAGGGGGGGAAGGGGGAGGGGGGGGGGAGAGAAGAGAAGAGAGGGTGCTGCACCAATGCAGGAGAGGTTTGGGCCCCAACGAGTCCACTTGGTCTAGTATCATTATAAAATGTAGATATGGTGCTGGAGTTAGAGGTGGGAAAAAAAAGAGTAGAGAGACTGTATGGGATGATAGTAGATCATCTCCTCTGGGAAGGTCGCCATGCTACAATGCCAGCTTGTTGGCATCTTCAGTCAGCTGCATTATTCATCCCCTCACACAATGTTCGAGGGTCAACATATTCATTTCAATGCTGCCACGAAATGTGGGACTGCCAGCTGCTGTGTGCAAGGTTCAAGGACAATCTACAGATGTCTCAGAGAAAGTGCGACATCACCGCGGATTCTCGGGATTCCCTGCCCCACGACTGCTAAAAAGGGGAGTAGGACTGTTGAGTTTAGGTTGGTTTAGCTTCGTGACCAATAGACAATAGGTGCAGGAGGCCATTCGGCCCTTCGAGCCAGCACCGCCATTCAATGTGATCATGGCTGATCATTCTCAATCAGTACCCCATTCCTGCCTTCTCCCCGTACCCCCTGACTCCGCTATCCTTAAGAGCTCTATCCAGCTCTCTCTTGAATGCATTCAGAAAATTGGCTCAGAAGGCAGTGAATTCCACAGATTTACAACTCTCTGACTGAAAACGTTTTTCCTCATCTCCGTTCTAAATGGCCTACCCCTTATTCTTAAACTGTGGCCCCTGATTCTGGATAACATTGGGAACATGTTTCCCGCCTCTAACGTGTCCAACCCCTTAATAATCTTATACGTTTCGATAAGATCTCCTCTCATCCTTCTAAATTCCAGTGTACACAAGTCTAGTCGCTCCAGTCTTTCAACATATGACAGTCCTGCCATTCCGGGAATTAACCTAGTAAACCTACGCTGCATGCCCTCAATAGCAAGAATATCCTACCTCAAATTTGGAGACCAAAACTGCACACAGTACTCCAGGTGCGGTCTCACTGGGGCCCTGTACAACTGCAGAAGGACCTCTTTGCTCCTATACTCAACTCCTCTTGTTATGAAGGCCTACATTCCATTGGCTTTCTTCACTGCCTGTCTGTACCTGCATGCTTCCTTTCAGTGACTGATGCACTAGGACACCCAGATCTCGTTGTATGTCCCCTGTTCCTAACTTGACACCATTCAGATAATAATCTGCCTTCCTATTGTTACCACCAAAGTGATCATCTTGTGCACCAGCACTATCCTACACATCAGGAATCATTTACAATCTTTACTGAAGACAGTTAACCTGCAAACCTGTACGTCTTTGGTATGTGGGAGGAAACCGGAGCACCCGGAGAAAACCCACGCGGTCACGGGGAGAACGTGCAAACTCCGTGCAGACAGCACCCGTGGTCAGGATCGAACCCGGGTCTCTACCTCTACTGCTGCGCCACTGTGCCACCCCTGGGTGGGCACGGAGAACCTTAAATCCATGCATTGGGGTGCACAGCCTAGAGCAGGGGCCTCCAAACTTTTCAGCATGAGGGCCACATTATATATCTGGCACATTTCTGCGGGCCGTAGGAAAGAATAAAGAAGTGCGAGTTTTATACATTTTAATGAACTCAAAAAAAGTTTAGACTAGGTTACGTTCGATTAGATTAGTAAAGGTTAAACTAGCTTAGGTTAGATTAGTTTAGATTACATTAGGTTTATGTGGCAACAAATAAATAATATTCAATTTTTAAAAAGAGCTTGAAATATTGGAATATATATATATATATATATATATATATATATATATATATATGTCGTAGGAATACAATTATTTATAAAACAGAAAAAATGCAGTGACCACCACTGGGAGAGAGGAGAGAGAGGGGAGGGAGGAGAAAGTGGGGGGGGGGGGGGGGGGGGTGAGGGGAGAGAGTGGGGGTGGGAGGGGGAGAGAGTGGGGGGGGGGAGATAGTGGTGGGGGGGGGGAGATAGTGGTGGGGGGGGGAGAAATTCGGGGTAGAGGGACTAGTGTGGCTGGGACATGTTGGCCGGTGTGGGCTAGTTTGGCTGAAGGGCTTGTTTCCACATTGTATCACTCTAAAGGTTTAGGTCAGCAGTGGGAATTATTTAAACTGATGAACAAAGGGTCAGAAAGAGAGAGAGAGTATGGAAACAAGCCCTTGGCCCCACTGAGCCCCTGTTGCACATTGAGCGAGGGGAATAAGGGAAGATCGTCTAAGTTCAGAGTTGTTCTGGTTCTTAGAAAATATACAAAATATACAAAATTGTGAAAGGGCTTTGACTGAACCAATAAACCAATGTGAAAGTCAATAACCCGCAGACATGCGTTTAAATTAATTGGTAATGGAAGGGAGCCAGTAACAACATTTTTTCAAGTGGTGAGCTGGGTTTATTGCCCAGAAAGACGGGTGGAAGCAGAATCGAAATGGGATGTGTGTACCAGGCCAAGGGAATGTTTGCCAGACTGTCTATGGGAATAGACTTGCAGTTGATTCCCAAAGAGCTGATCCAAGCAGGATGATACCACAGGGTGCTTTAAACCCCTGATCTGGAAAGAGATAATCGTAGCATTGGAAGCATTCCAAAGGAGATTTGCCAGGTCAAAGGAAGTGTTGTCCTATCGAGAGAAGCTGGATAGTTTGGGTTTACAGCAATGATGGGTGTCCGTCATCAAATATCTAAGATCCGAAAGGTGGCGTGACTGGAGTCCTGTTGAGATGTTTCCACTGGTAAGAGAATCACAAACTGAAGGACATCTTATGAGGGGGATCAGCCATTTGAAACAGAGGTGCGTCGGAATTTATTCTTTAGACTTTCAAGATACAGCGTAGAAACTTGGCCTTTGGCCCATTGAGTTTGTGCCAACCACTGATCACCCCATGCACAAGGACTATCCAACACGCTAGTGACAATTTACAATTTACTGAAGACTATTAACGTGCAGACCTGCACGTCTTTGGACTGTGGGAGGAAACCCGGAGAAAACCCCTTGTGGTCACAGGGAGAACGTACAAACTCCACACAGACATCACCCATGGTCAGGATCGAACCCGGGCATCTGGCGCTATGGGGCAGCAACTCTACCACCTTTAGAGAGTGGTAAAGCTCGTGAATGGTGGAAGTCGGATTATTAGATATGTTTAAGGTGGAGGTTGTTTGCACGATCTTGCCTTTTCCGAACTCGGAAAGTGGGAGGGGGAAAAAAAAAGTGGGAATGAGGGGAAAACATTGCTCAACTGCCCTTTCGGCTGCAATTAGTTTAAAGTGAGAGGGCGCCTCTGAAAGTACTGGGACTGCAGTGTAGCTGCATTAGTAGCAGAGCAGCGACGTTGCCACGGATCATGCACTGTTTGCGAAGCTGGGGTGGAGCTGGTGCATATTCCCACTGCTCAAGAGTGGAATCCTGAGAGACTGCTCTTAAAAACTCTGAAAGGCGCAGCTATTAATTCCGACAAGGTCTCTTTTTGTTTCCGTCCGTAGTGTTCCAGTAAGTAGTTGTGGAAAGTATGGTGGGATGGTGGAGTGTTGTTGGTATAATTACGGTTGCCAGGGATGTAAGTAAGATTTAGCCGCTGCCTCAGTGAACGGCGTGAAAATAAATACCCCCGTGGATGAGGAAGGGCACGGTTTGTGTTCGGTACAAAATCTCTTTGTGGAAATACCCTGAAAAAGTCCAGAAGATCTTTTTGCTATTTAAAGGTGTTTTAGTTCCAGTTAAATACACCTCATTTATCTAAAGTGCTCCTCCCCGAGTCCATCATTTTCTTTTATCCCACTTTTTCCTTCTCACTGTCCCGTCATATGCCTTGACTTCATCTTATTACCCCCCCTTGTCCACTCCCTCCAGACCTAGGCCCAAGACACACCACGCGTCCTTCGTCTCTTTAATGACTTCGGTTGTCCTGGTCCCCGTTCCCTCATCTTCATTAAAAAAGGCTTTGTTCTGTACCTGCACACACCTCCAGCATACCCCCCTCCCTGACTTTTAGTGTGATGAAGGGTCTCAGCCTGAAACATCTATGAAGTGTTTCTATGAAGTGGGACTCTGAGCCGAAACGTGGGCGGCACGGTGGCACAGTGGTAGAGTTGCTGCCTTACAGCGAATGCAGCGCCGGAGACTCGGGTTCGATCCTGACTACGGGTGCTGTCTGTACGGAGTTTGTACGTTCTTCCCGTGACCTGCGTGGGTTTTCTCCAAGATCTTCGGTTTCCTCCCACACTCCAAAGACGTACAGGTTTGTAGGTTAATTGGCTGGGCAAATGTAAAAATTGTCCCTAGTGCGTGTAGGATAGTGTTAGTGTGCGGGGATCTCTGGGCGGCGCAGACCCGGTGGGCCGAAGGGCCTGTTTCTGCGCTGTATATCTAAATCTAAATTTGCCCACACTGGCCAACACGTCCCAACTACATCTCCAAGTTTGCGGATGGCACAAAGCTGGGTGGCAGTGTGAGCTGCGATGAGGATGCTATGAGGCTGCAGGGTGACTTAGATAGGTTGGATGAGTGGGCACATGCAGTATAATGTGGATAAATGTGAGGTTATCCACTTTGGTGGCAAGAACAGGAAGGCAGATTATTATCTGAATGGTGTCAGATTAGGAAAAGGGGAGATGCAACGAGACCTGGGTGTCCTTGTACACAAGTTGATGAAAGTAAGCATGCAGGTACAGCAGGCAGCGAAGAAAGCTAATGGCATGTTGGCCTTCATTGTGAGAGGATTTGTGTTTAGGAGCAAGGAGGTCCTAATGCAGTTGTACAGGGCCCTGGTGAGACCGCACCTGGAGTGCTATTGCTATTGAGGGAGTTCAGCGTAGGTTCACCAGGTTAATTCCCGGGATGGCGGGACTGACATATGATGAAAGAATGGGTCGACTGGGCTTGTATTCACTGGAATTTAGAAGGATGAGAGGGAATCTTATAGAAACATATAAAATTCTTAAAGGGTTGGACAGGCTAGATGCAGGAAAAATGTTCCCAATGTTGGGGGAGTCCAGAACTGGGGGTCACAGTTTAAGAATAAGGGGAAGGCCATATAGGACTGAGATGAGGAACTTTTATTTTCACCCAGAGAGTTGTGAATCTGTGGAATTCTCTACCACAGAAGGCAGTGGAGGCCAATTCATTGAATGTATTCAAGAAAGTGTTAGATTTAGCTCTTAGGGCTAAAGGAATCAAGCGATATGGGGAAAAAGCAGGAACGGGGTACTGATTTTAGATGATCAGCCATGATCATATTGAATGGCGGTGCTGGCTCGAACGGCTGAATGCCCTACTCCTGCACCTATTTTTCTATTTTTCTATGTTACGCTAGTCCCACCTGCCTGCGCTTGGTCCATATCCCTCCAAACGTATCCTATCCTTGCACCTGTCTAGCTGTTTCTTAAATGTTGGGATAGTCCCAGCCTCAACTACCTCCTCTGGCAGCTTGTTCCATACACCCACCACCCTTTGTGCAAAGGATACGATATGATACAATACAATAGAACTTTATTTATCCCAGGAGGAAAATTGATCCGCCACCGGTCATCATAAAACATAGGAAACATGAAATTAAAGTGACAAGTGGAAAGGATTGGGAATGTTGAAAGATTGGGTGGGGAGGGGGGGAGGGGAGAGAGGGGCGGGGAGTCAGTCTACCCCACGACAGAAGGGGAAGGAGTTGTACAGTTTGATAGCCACAGGTAAGAAGGATCTCCTATGGCTGCATTTTTTTACTTTACAAAAATAAATTGAATCAATTATTGCAAGAGTAATATATACAATACAAAACAATACCAAACAAACCCACCACCATAATACAACATCACCCAATTATCTAAACAAATATTCTTAGATGTCGAATACATTCTTAAACAACTATATTATAATCCTTGTCACGGATGCATTCCACCCCACCCAGCGGTCCCAGAAATCTCCCAGGGTGCCCGTGGACAGCGCATAGTCCCTCTCTAACACCACCCGGGCGCGGACATAACTCCGGAAAAGGGGCAGGCAGCCGTCTCTGGCTGAGCCCTCGTCCCTGTGCTGTATCTTGGTGGAACCATTCTGTTGCTGAATGTAGCCATGTTGTAGAAACATAGAAACATAGAAACATAGAAAATAGGTGTAGGAGGAGGCCATTCGGCCCTTCGAGCCTGCACCGCCATTCAATATGATCATGGCTGATCATCCAACTCAGTATCCTGTACCTGCCTTCTCTCCATACCCCCTGACCCCTTTAGCCACAAGGGCCACATCTAACTCCCTCTTAAATATAGCCAATGAACTGGCCTCAACTACCTTCTATGGCAAAGAATTCCACAGATTCACCACTCTCTGTGTGAAAAGAAACTTTCTCATCTCGGTCCTAAAGGACTTCCCCTTTATCCTTAAACTGTGACCCCTTGTTCTGGACTTCCCCAACATCGGGAACAATCTTCCTGCATCTAGCCTGTCCAACCCCTTAAGAATTTTGTAAGTTTCTATAAGATTCCCCCCTCAATCTTCTAAATTCCAGCGAGTACAAGTCGAGTCTATCCAGTCTTTCTTCATATGAAAGTCCTGCCATCCCAGGAATCAATCTGGTGAACCTTCTCTGTACGCCCTCTATGGCAAGAATGTCTTTCCTCAGATTAGGAGACCAAAACTGTACGCAATACTCCAGATTGTTGTAAATTAGCCCTGAACGTCCCTCCCTGGCAGTGCATGGGGACACATTTTCCTTTCCACTTCTGTGGAATTTGCCTGAATAAGCTTGCCATTCATGCGTGGGATTCCAACTTAGTCACTGATTGTCTGTTTTATCTGGCCTTAGCTTTTGTTTTTCCTAACCTGATGCCGCCGTTCAGCAGCATCCTTTTGCAAGCCGCTCTCTCCTGCAGCCTCGCTGTGGACACTGCAGGGCTGTTTTCCGCAAGCGAGGAGGTGGCTCGTGAAGGTGAGACACAAAGTGCTGGAGCGCGTCAGGCAGCGTCTCTGGAGGACAAGGATGGGCGGCGTTTCGTGTCGGGACCCTTTTTCAGACTGAAACTAGATTTGGGGAGGGGGGGGGGGGGGGTAGAAAAAAGGACAGAATAAATCTGGGCTGGCAACAGATGACCAAGGAAGGGTGGAGCCCACAATGGCCCATTGTTGGCTGGGGAAGAGGTGATGACGAGAGGGAGACATGGATGCGAACAATGGAAGAGCTAATGCAAGGGTTATATAAGAAAATAACTGCAGATGCTGGTACAAATCGATTTATTCACAAAATGCTGGAGTAACTCAGCAGGTCAGGCAGCATCTCGGGAGAGAAGGAATGGGTGACGTTTCGGGTCGAGACCCTTCTACAGACGTTCAAGGGTTACTTGAAATGATGGAAATCGATATTCATACCGTTGGAGACCGCGGCTCGCAATGACCTACCTCCTTTCTCATCGCTTTTCTGCATGTCTTTCATTCCTTTGTTCTTTCATCTCTCGTTTCCCTTTCGCCTGATTCTCAGTCTGAAGATGGGTCTCAACTCGAAAACGTCACCTATTCCTTTTCTTCAGAGAGCGGGTCTGACCCGCTGAGTTACTCCGGCTTATTGTGTATCTTCGGTTCATGCCGTTGGGTTGTAAGCTTGCTTGCAATGTAATTTCTAATCCGCTGCCTTTAAGGCATGGTTCTGGTTTCCTCTTACCAGAGTACTCAGTTGAGTGCATGCGGCAGGTTTTCAATGGTGCTGCAAGTAAGAATTCCATGGTTCTGTTTTGGGGGTTTATGACAATAGAATACCCTTGATTCTTGTCGATGTGAGAAGGAGCAATATGTCTTCGATAAACTAACGAACCAAATATATCCATTAAAATGTTCTGAAGCTTTCAAGAGAGAGTTATATTTAGCTCTTGGGGCTAAAGGAATCAAGGGATATGAGGGGAAAAGCAGGAACGGGGCACTGATTTTGGATGATCAGCCATGGTCATATTGAAGGGCGGTGCTGGCTCGAAGGGCCGAATGGCCTACTCCTGCACTTATTTTCTTTGTTTCTATGAAGTGGGACTCTGAGCCGAAACGTCGCCTATCCATGTCCTCCACAGATAAGCTGCCTGACCCATTGAGTTACTCCAGCACTTTGTGTTTTACTCAAGATCCCAGCATCTGCAGTTCCTTGTGTCCCCAATCAAGTGGGGGGGGGGTTGAATCAACAAGAGAGAATTCTCAACAATTCATAAAAGCCTACCTTAAGACAGGTTCGTGATTAGTAAAGGTGTCAACGGTTGTGGGGAGAACGTAGGAGAATGGGGTTGAGGGGGAATAGATGAGACCCACCATGTTTGAATGATGAGTGGACTCAATGGGCCAAATGGCCTAATTCTGCTCCCGTGACTTATGAACTTAAGCCTGCGTCCTCTAAATGTTGGAGTCCTCTACCCCGAGTCTTCATTTTTTTCATGCCCCTCATGATGTTGTGCCTCTCAATATGTTCACCCCTCCATCTCCAGGTCTCTTGAGTGATTTCCCCTGGTGGTACAGCAGGCGAGGGAGCCGAAGCCAAGATCAGTTCACCTATGGTCTTTTTGAGGGGCAGAGCAGGCACAAGGGGCCGAGTGGCCTACTCCTGCTTTTTTTTTTTAAAGCAATGTTCATTTCGGACAGTGTGACCCCATAAAGTGGGTTCAAACTTCAGGCTGTGGTGCCTGCTTAATCTTGGCCAGGATGCTACATTGATCGGTGGTGCAGTGGTAGAATTGCTGCCTTACAGCGCCGGAGACCCGGGTACGACTCTTAACTACGGGTGCTGTTTGTGCAGTTTTTTTACGCTCTCCCGTGACCTGCGGGGGTTTTCTCCGGGGTCTCCGGTTTCCTCCCACATTCCAAAGACGTTAATTGGAGGTTTATTGGATTGGTATCATTGTAAATTGTCCCCAGTGTGTGTAGGATAGTGATGGTGTGTGGGGATCGCTGGCGGGCACGGTGGGCCGAAGGGCCTGTTTTTCCGCACTGTATTGCTAAGCTGAACGTGAAAGAAAGTTGCCAACGGTTTTATTTAGCTGCATGCTGCACGATGATTGGGATGTTAATAATGTAACTTGGCCAGTTAGGGCCATGAAATAATAAATAAAGAAACACGTGAGACTAATGCAAAATAAACACCGTGTGGGACTTTGTAGCTCGAAGTATGTTGTGCGCTATGTTGGTGGGTCTGCATTCGAAGGTCATTCACCATGGATGTAATTTAACCCTAACCCTCCTCCCCACTTCCACATTAACCCATTCACTGTTGTCTCAAAGTCTACACATTTGTTGCCCTCTAGCTCACGTCTCATTGTGCAAAACAGGGTGCTGGGTTCCAATAGAAATTGAGTTAGAAGGATGAGGGGGGGGTGGGGGCTCGTTGAAACCTTCCGAATAGTGAACGGCTTGGATAGAGTGGACGCGGAGAGGATCTTTCCACTAGTGGGAGAGTCTAGGACCAGTGGTCGAAGCCTCCGAATATAAGGACGTACCTTTAGGAAGGAGATGAGGAGGAATTTCTTTAGTCAGAGGGGGGTGACTCTGTGGAATTCATTGCCACAGTAGGCCGTGGAGACCAAGTCAATGGATATTTTTAAGGTAGAGATTGATAGGTTATTGATTAGTACAGGTGTCGGGGGCTATATGGGGAGAAGGCAGGGGAATGGGGTTGAGAGGGGCAGAGTCAAGTCAAGAGTGTTTAATTGTCCTATGTTCCGACATCGGAACAATGAAATTCTTACTTTCAGCAGCCTAGCGGGCCCGTAAACGCAATACACCCAGTTAGTATATAATCAACAGATAATAAATTAATTAATAAACCACCATATTAGTGCAAAAAGAAACAACCCAAGTCTTTAGTACAAACAAAGACAGTGCATAGAAGTTCATAATTGCTGAGATAAGTGCTGAGCAATTCAAAAGCCTGATGGTTGCTGGGCAGAAGCTATTCTTCAACCTAATGGTTCAGGCTTTCAGGCTCCCATACTTCCTTCCCAAGTGAAATGAGTGCATTTCAGGGTGTTGTGGGCCTTTGACTTTGGTTGCCATATTTAGGTTGTGTCTCCTGTAGTCAAGTCAACTTTATTTGTCACATACACATAAATGTGCAGTGAAATGAAAGATTACCCACAGTCCAACAATAAGAGCAATAAAAATTACCAATAACACACACAATCAAACAAAAAGAAACATCCATTACAGTGAGTCTCCTCCCCTCACTGTGATGGAAGGCCAGAATGTCTTTTCCCTTCCCCTGCCGTCTTCTCCCGCGGTCAGGCTGTTGCAGTTGCCACGTTCCAGGCCTCGCCGGACGGTGAAAGTAAGATTAGTTCATAAGTTCTAGGAGTAGAATTAGGCCATTCGGCCCATCACGTGTACTCGTCATTCAATCACGGCTGATCTATCTCTCCCTCCGAACCCCGTTCTCCTGCCTTCTCCCCCTAACCCCTGACACCGATGCTGATCAAGAATATGTCAATCTCGCCTTAAAAATATTCATTGGCCTGTTTTCCACAGCCGCCTGTGGCAATTAATTCCATAGATTCACTGCCCCCTGACTAAAGAAATTCCTCCTCATCTCCTTTCGAAAGGTACGTCCTTTTATTCTGAGACCATTGCCTCTGGTCCTGGAAACATCCTCTCCACATCCACATGCAGGCCAGTTCGATGGTGAGGAGGTCAGTCCCCCGGTGTAGGAAGGAACTGCAGATGCTGGTGTACACCGAAGATAGACACAAAATGCTGGAGTAACTCAGCGGGACAGGCAGCATCTCAGGATGGATGATGTTTTGGGTCGGGACCCTTCTTCAGACTCTGTGCTAGATTGGGCCGAGTCAGCACGGGGCTGTTGTCTCTGCCACGTCAGGGCAAGGGCCCGCTGGGACAGAACCATCCATGCAACTTGGGCTTTGAGGCAGCCGAGATCTCTGGTCCGTTTGCCTTGCTTAAGCAGCTCATTTAGAGCTGCCAGTCCCACAGGGCCGTGTGCTGTGAAGGTTATTGTTCAACCCTGGAGAATGTAAACAGTGTCTGCAGACTGACAAAACAGGCAGATTCTGTTAATTACCATCCCTGACAGGGAGGAAATTACTCATTTAAGTTATCACGTGCCTGATTTCTTCCCCATTGCTTTTGGGGAAGCCTAGTCCTTAGAGCTAAGGCTTTGAAAACATAATCTCGCTTTACACAACCTGACGGAATCTTTGTCTGGCTTTTCCACAAAGAAATGCCTTGCTTATCATTTGCCTTATCAGCATCTAATGCCTTGCTCCATTTCATGGAGTGAGATTCAAAGACACGACACAAAAAGTTGGAGTAACTCAGCGGGTCAGGCAGCATCTGTACGGAGTTTGTACGTTCTCCCCGTGACCTGCGTGGGTTTCTCCGAGATCTTCGGTTTCCTCCCACACTCCAAAGACGTACAGGTATGTAGGTTAATTGACTGGGTAAATGTAAAAATTGTCCCTAGTGTGTGTAGGATAGTGTTAATGTGCGGGGATCGCTGGGCGGAGTGGACTCGGTGGGCCGAAGGCCTGTTTCCGCGCTGTATCTCTAAATCTAAAATCTTTGGAGAAAAGGAATAGGTGACGTTTTGGGTTGAGACCCTTCTTTTATGGAGCCATATGGAATGGAAAGAGGCCTTTTGGCCCTACTGGTCCATGCTGAACGAGATGCCTCACCCAAACTAGTCTCATTTGGTCCATAACCCTCTAAATCGTGTGTAAGAAGGAACTGCAGATGCTGGTTTATACCGACCATAGGCACAAGATGCAAGAGTAACTCGACGGGTCAGGCAGCATCTATGGAGAAAAGGAATAGGTGATGTTTCGGGTCGGAACCCTTCTTCAACCCGACCCGAAGCTTCGCCTATTCCTTTCCACCAAAGATGCTGTCTGACCCACTGAGTTACTCCGGCATTTTGTGCCTACCCTATAAACTTTTCTATCCATTGTGGGATAATGTCCACCAGTTATTGTAACTGTCTCACCCCCACTTCCTCTGGCAGCACGTTCATGCACTCACCACCCTCTGCGTGAAAAGGTTCCCCCTTGCATTCCCATCCGAGCTTTTCCTTCTCACCTTAACTCTATGCCCTGTAGTAATTGATTCGCTGACCTGGGTAAAAGAATGCTTCGATAGTCGGGGGGTTACGGGGAGAAGGCGGGCGAATGGGGTTGAGAGGGAAAGATAGATCAGCCATGATTGAATGGCAGAGTAGACTTGATGCTCTGATTGTACCTGTCTCCACTGCCAGCCTGTTCCATATAACCACCGCCCCTCCCGTGTGAGAAGCATGCTCCCCCAGATAATAGGGCGGGCACGGTGGCGCAGCGGTAGAGTTGCTGCCTTACAGCGAATGCAGCGCCGGAGACTCAGGATCGATCCTGACTAGGGGCGCCGTCTGTACGGATTTTATACCTTCTCCCCGTGACCTGCGTGGGTTTTCTCCGAGATCTTCGGTTTCCTCCCACACTCCAAAGACGTGCAGGTTTGTAGGTTAATTGACTGAGTAAATGTAAGAATTGTCCCTAGCGGGTGTAGGATAGTGTTAATGTGCGGGGATCGCTGGGCGGCACGGACCTGGTGGCCGAAGGGCCTGTTTCCGCGCTGTATCTCTAAATCTAAATCTAAATCTCCTTTACATATTTCCTCTTTCACCTTAAAGCCGTGTCCTCCGGTATATTGTCCCATCCCCTCCGCTGCCATTGAACGCCGATGTAACAGTGGCTTGTGCCTGCATTCCCTTCCCCTCCTCAACTGGAGGAGCACACATTCTTGCCTCTCCTTTTTGTGAATGGAGCGGTGTCTTGCATTCAGGCGGTCCGCCGGCGAATCTTTTCAAAGTGGTTGCAGCACAAAAGCACTTCGGGGAGATCGGGCAAAGTTGTTTTGTCTGGGAATCTGGGTTGGGCCGGCGACCGGCGAGACGGCCGCTCGCACCGAGATAAGGAATTAATAGACGGCACATCCGCCATGGCGGGGGCCGTCGTGGGCTGGGCTCAGGGCAAACGTGGCCCTTGAGGGATGAGGTGGCTCACTTTATCCGGGGTGGAGCGATCGCCTCGCGAAGGTACAAAGGCAGTTTGTGGAGGGGTGCTGAAGGCTGCCCCCCTCCCCCATTGCACGGACCTTTGAAGGAGCAAATGGAATATGATCTGCATCCCAATGAGCTTTGCACATGGTTGGGACACAGCGCTGAGTGTCCTTTTATTTTGTCCTTCTTGACCCCTCCCCCCCCCCCCCCCCCCCCCCCACCTTTGCCCCTTCCGCCTCATTCAGCAGAGGAGCCAGGGATAAATCTCGGTTTGCAAATGTAATCAGAGCCTCAATCCTTTATTTGATTTGGGACAGGCTTGTACTTGAAAGTTGCAAACTGCAATCTGCTTTGATTTTGGCTGGGATAGTGGGCAAAGCTCTCTCGAAACCACAGATAGGCGAGGGATCAGATCTAAGTCTACAGGCCACGTCTAAACATTTATCACAGAGGCAACTTTCCTTGCATTCCCCCTGAGCAGTCATCCGAATGAATTCCTCGTCAACATGCGAGATAGAACATAGGACAGTTACAGCATGGGAGTGGGCCCTTCAGCCCACAATGTCCGTGCTGAACATGATGCCAAGATAAACAGATCTCATCTGCCTGCATGTCATCCATATCCTTCCACTCCCTGTCACGCGCAGAGTCCGCTTGTCCTTCAATATGGGATGCCAGGTTTCTTTTGCAAGCGTACCTCATCCCAACTGTCCAATCACGCATGCTGCTGTCTGATCCATTGATTTTATTTATAATGTTACCTGCCGTGTTTAATTTTTCTGCTCTTGCTTTACCCGAAGATAGCTG